>NW_012106474.1:5589070-5608947 GCF_000951045.1 Mandrillus leucophaeus
ACCACAGGCTCCTCTGGCTGCCAACGCCCACTTCCGGGACACCCGTGAGCAAGCTGGCCCGCGTGGGGCGCAGCCAGACTCGCCCGACGGCCACGGCCCCCCTCCTGCCCTCACCAGCAGGCAGCCCGGGCCTTTCTCAGTCACACTGGTGGTATCTACCCCAGAAGCTCACCTCTGCCCTACTCTGGCCTCCTTTTGGCGTCCCCGAGTGTCCATGCAGTTCGTGGGGAATTAAGCAACTGAGAAAATGCCTCTCGGCGCCCCCAGCCCCAGGGTTCGTCTAGGTCCCAGAGACCCTCTGCCTGGAGGCGGGCCTTCCCCAGGGCTACATCTGCACCCCCTGCGGTGTCACCCTCAGCCGTTGCCGGGCAACCTGGACAGTGCGGTGGGCAATGGCCCAGGGTAGGTGGCCGCGACGGTGGCCTCCTGCAGAGCTGGGACCCGGTGCTACATTTGTGATTTTGTTTTCTCCCAAGTCAGAAAAATGTTGAGGGTATTAGAAATCCCTGAAACTCAGTTAACCGAATTTCCAGTCGCCAAAGCGGAAGGGTAGGCATCGCCAGGCGCTGGTGAACCCCGGTCAATGAGCGCTTCCATGGAAACCACTTGGCTGATTACATTTTTTCTGTGTATTATTTGAATAGAGAGTAAAGCTCCTCTGCTGTTTCGTAACCATACCCTTTCCCCCGCTAACTGGAGGCTGATTTCTACATATTTCTTCCATGTATCTGAGAATATCTAACTCGAAGGATGAGAAGGAAATAAAATGTTAGAATCAGATAAGGCTGGTTATAGAAGAGTAATGTATTACCTCAAGTTTTGACTTACTTTGTAAAAGCCAATAACTGGTGTAATGTTTATCTTGATAGACTTTAAATGTATCAAGTCCTAATTGTATTTTAAATTGAAGCCTTACATTTTTAAAAACAGATTTTGTATTTTTCTCCTGGAGGTCTTTGCTCTAATCTCTCTCTCTCTCTCTCTCTCTCTCTCTCTCTCTCTCTCTCTCTCCCCCACCCCCCCTTTCTCATTCTAGGCACACATTTAGTTAGATATGAAGCGTTTAATTCATTGGGAGCTAGGTCAGCTGCCAGATAAGTTGCAAAAACAAAAACAAAAAAAAACCTACCCATTGAATAACTTCTTTGAATTTGGAGATAAGTTTTCTTTTACTTGAAATGAATATATTAATACTAGAGGGGCAAAACTAGCAATGCTTGCTGAAGTGACGATGCTGCTGCTGTTCCACCCCCACCCAGATGGTCTCTGAGTGCTCCATCCTGGGCAGGACACACAATCTGGAGCTGAGAGGGTGGGGCAAGAGTGCATTGACTCCAAGCCGAAGGCAGGAGTGGCTCAACTTGGTCTCATCTTGCACTTAGTGCAAATACCAATAATTAAAATGCCTGGACTTCTGTCCTTGGTCACAGTAACAACAACGTTTTGAAGACTTTTCCCTGGTGGCATCCTAGAGGGACCGACTTTCTGCAGCCTCTGTCTTCCAAGCTGAGCTTCTGCTGCAGTGTGCCTGTCACTGCACCTGTGTGTCTCCCTGATGTCCCTGTCAGCTGCTTCATTTTGATTTCCTTTCTTCTCCCGCTCTTTCTCCAGGCTCCGTTCCAGCATCTCCTCTTCTTAACTGGCCACAATACAACACTAAGCACATTTTTCGTAATTTGCATTTATTAAATCGAGTTTGTAGGCCTTGTTCTCTACTTTAAAAGCAGATGAGTGGAACATTTATGTTTCTCTGGTCAATGAGCCTCAATAAAAAACAAACAGAAAAAAGGTTTGACACGTGACACATGATATCTTTTCGTTGCTGTTAAGGACATTTTGAGAAAGTTTTCTAAGTTGCTATGCTCCAATTTCTTATTGCTTAAATAAAAGAGAAATTCAGTGACTTGTGCTTCTTTTTGAGGAGGACACTGAAAACTGGTCAGGAAGAGACCACTGAGGGATTGACAATTCACATGACATGGTTTCTTCAGAGTGGCGCTCAACCTAAGGTTCTGTGATTTCCAGGAGCTGACAAAGGTGTGATAGTTTTAATCACTACTAGAATTTTTAAGCATCACTACCAGGATTTTTAAGATAGTCAAATACTGTGAGGTTATTTGGCAATGACACTTGACCTTTTATGGGGTCACAAATCTCCATGAAAGCTATATTCCAGAAAGACTCCTAAAACCATGTACCACATAGCAACAAAACATTGCATATAATTTGCATATATTTTAGGAAGCTCATGGGTCCCAGGTTAGGGACTCCTCCTATATACACTCACTAAAATATTTTTTCTTTTGCCTACAGTAATTTCAAACTGGGAGGTCATACCAATCGGAAATTAAAGGGTCAATTTGAATAATGGCTAGACTATTAGATAACTATTATATTATTATCAAATTCTCCCATAACTGTGCTGGCTCATAGCAGGGACTGAGGGGGACTTCCACCCCAGGAGAGAAAATTGGGTGCCACTATGTAAGTAAAAGTATTGCCAGTTGCAAAGGCTGAGCATGTATGTGCCTTAATTCCATCTATTTAGAGAATAGCTGGCACTTTAAGATAGATTTTTATGTTGATCTGCCTTATTTCTAGAAAAGCGGATGCCAAGTTTTCAGAACCATTAATTTTGGGGTTTCCCTAGAAATTATGCAATTCAGATTAGGGTGGGTGATCTGTGGGATCTTTGCTTTTCAGCATGGTAATTTCAACCAACCATTGTATATCATTCAAAGAAAGTCTGAAAATAACAGTCTTTCTAGTAAGCAAGGACACTTTCACATCAACAGAAATGCACATGCAGCCCTTTGTGACCTGCGGGAAACCTGGATTGATGTGGTTCCCCAGCATGGCCTCTGTCCAGATGCTGTCTGGGTAAGGACACGGCTGCTCTCGCAGCCTGTAGTGGTGGCCCCATGGCCCGGCTTGGAGACGGAGCACCCCTCAGCATTGTGCGGGAGAACCACACCATGGTTCAAGGTGGGTTTTGGTGCCCTGGAGGCTGGAGCTCCCACACTGATGCTGTCATTTATCCATGTCTTTCATTAAACTTCCATGTCTGTTTCATCTTCTGTCTGTGGGGATAGTTGAACATAGGTGACCCTGGTGAGGATTATGAGGCAATATGCAAGCGTTCCCCCAGCTCAAGGTTAACTGTAATTTTCACTATTTCAAAAAAGTCTTTACTCAAAAAACATCCTTCTCTGGCACTCATGTGCACATTGGAAACCCTCCCTGGTTACAGCATTCTGAGATTTTTATCTTTAACCATTTAATGCACACCTACACTTTTATTTTCCTGAGGAATTAAAACATTACAATGTCTATTGTGTTTTGCCTTCTTATCTCACACTTAATTATTATGTTACGAGCACAAAATTTAGCTCTGAGCTACCTAGTAGCAGAGACAAAGTTTAAAGTAATGAGTCATATAATCTCAATATCTAATAACAAGAAACACTTTTTGGAGAAAATTGTTATGTGTGTATTTGAATTATATATAACATAATGGGTAGTATCCTTAAATGCAGCTTCTCGAAGATGCCTAAATGTCCTTGTTGTTTTTTTATTTTTTCAGACGAAGTCTCACTCTGTCGTCCAGGCTGGAGTGCAGTGGCAGGATCCCGGCTCACTGCAAGCTCCGCCTCCCGGGTTTATACCATTCTCCTGCCTCAGCCCACACAGGCGCCTGCCACCAGGCCCGGCTAAATTTTTTGTATTTTTAGTAGAGACGGGGTTTCACCGTGTTAGCCAGGATGGTCTTGATCTCCTGACCTTGTGATTCACCCACCTAGGCCTCCCAAAGTGCTGGGATTACAGGCGTGAGCCACTGCGCCCAGCAGAAGATGCCTAAATGTTCTTTACATCACTGTTAGCTCTTGATGAAAGCCAGTGGGGCCATCATCAGCGACATCCTTCCTGGAACTGGACCATCCCACCTTATGGAGGTGGCATAGATGGAAACCTGCAAAATACAGTAGAGAATCTTCAGGAAGCAGTTTTAGATCTGCTCAAATATTTATCAAGTACTGCCCTAGAACCTCAGACAATTCTACATCAGTCCTTAAATGTTTGGTCTCATGACCTCTTTCTAGTCTCAAAAATTATTGAAGGGAAAAAAAGCATTGAGGGAAGCCAAAGAACCTTCTTCAGTGCGGGTTTCTCTATCAGGACTTCCTGCATCGGAACTTAAAGCGGAGACCCCAGAACACTCAAACTGCTGGTTTCATCCACACCATGTCAGCTCCTAGTGCCTGCTGTAAGAGCTGGCTTAGCTGCATCTGAAATGGACAGGAAGTGTTTTAAGAAACATATTTTCCAGACTTCAGACCTAAAGATACTAATTCAGTAGATCTGGGAAAGGGCTGATGTGCCACCAGGTTGGGAGTCATAGCTATATGGCAAGAAATACAAGACCAGGCTCAGGAAATACTTCAGGCAGATTTTATTGAAGGTGGATTTAACCAACTATGTCCTCTCAGAATAGACACTGCAATGCTACCCTGTCAATATCAGAGTCTCCTTTTCTAGGTAGTTATGTCTCCCTTCCTGGCCATGTGTTTTCACGGCAGGGAGGGTAGGATGCAATGACCAAAAATAACTAAAGTGACCCCATGTCATCAGCTTAGGCACCGTCCACCTCATAGACTTGGGAGTGCTGGCCACTCCACTTCTGGCGGGCATTGCCCCAGATCTCATTCATCCCAAGTCCTCTCCCTTGATGACTGATGTCCTAGGTCTTCTCTCATCTACCTGTGTCAGCATAATTATGAATGCCTTCCCAAGCTTCCACAACACACACATGCCACTCCTGATGCCGTCGTGTCACCAGAGTGGGAGGGCAGACTCTGAGAACTGCAGATGCATGGCCGTGTCCTGAAAAACCAACCCCAGACAATGCACAGAGCTCAACACCTGATTTTATGAGGAAATTATAACAAGTATCTATTGAATATTTCACTTTGAGCAGCGTAGTATGCCAGCAGGCCCAGAGCAGTTCAGTTATTCATTCAAAAATATTTACCCTGCCTCTACAGGGTGAAGGGTATCTGAGATACAAAACTAACTGGAACTGTTCCCTACGCAATCGAATCGAATGGGTCGGCCTGTTCAAAGGTGTATCCAGGTCTGCCAAGAGCAATGACTTTGGTTTGAGGACAGTCAATATTGAGTGGTTCTTTTTTTTATTTTTTTTTTAGACAAAGAGTCTCGCTCAGTCCCCTGGGCTGGAGTGCAGTGGCGCGATCTCCACTCACTGCAAGCCCCGCCTCCCAGGTTCATGCCATTCTCCCGCCTCAGCCTCCCGAGTAGCTGGGACTACAGGCGCCTGCCATCACGCCCGGCTAATTTTTTGTATTTTTAGTAGAGACGGGGTTTCACCGTGTTAGCCAGGATGGTCTCGATCTCCTGACCTCGTGATTCGCCCGTCTTGGCCTCCCAAAGTGCTGGGATTACAGGCGTGAGCCACCACGCCCAGCCTGTTGAGTGGTTCTTTAGGACAACCATTGATCTGTATTTGTTTACTTGGGCCAACTTAACAGAATACCAACACTGGGTGGCTTAAAAAACAGATATTTATTTTCTTATAGTTCTGAAGGCTGGATGTTCAAGATCAAGGTGCCGGCAAGGCTGGTCCCTGGTGAGGCCTCTTTCCTGGCTTACAGACGGCCGCCTCCGGCACTGTGTCCTCACAGAGCCTTGGTATTTCTTCCTTCTCCTACAGGGACACCAGTTCTGTTGGATCACAGTCCACACGTATGTGCCCGTTTAACCTTTACCTCCTTAAAGGCACTCTGCAAATACAGTCACAGTGCATTTAGAGCTTTGATATATTAATATTAATTTGGAGGTGTTGGGGACAAGATTCAACCCAGAACGTGGTCTATGGTTTCAGTTGCTTTTTAAGGCCACTTATGGAATATGATAGCAAGATAAGATCCTCAGCTTCTTCCCACCTCTTAGGTGCACACACAGCACACACACACAAATACACGCATGTACACAAACATACACGTGCACAAACACACTCATGCACACATACGCAAGCATGCACACAAACACATAACTTTTGGAAGCATAAAAATAGAAGAATTTTTATTGAAATTTGAAAAATTAATTAGTTCAACCTTTTTATTTCTACCTACAAGAATGTGGAGATGAAAGAATTTGCCCAACTAGTCAGAAAAGTTCAAGCCAGGCCTGAAGTCTGTAACCTAAGATTGCAAAGAGTTTATTTGCTCTCTACAATCTCTTATTTTTGCCTTTGTATCTGCTCTGAAATTTTGTTTGTTTTTGTTTTTGAGACAGAGTCCCACTTTGTCACCCGGGCTGGGGTGCAATGGCGCGATCTTGGCTTACTGCAACCTCCGCCTCCTGAGTTCAAGAGATTCTCCTGTGTCAGCCCCCCAAGTAACTGGGATTACAAGTGCCCACAACCACGTCTGGCTAATTTTTGTATTTTTAGTAGAAACGGGGTTTCACCATGTTGGCCAGGTTGGTCTTGAACTCCTGACCTCAGGTAATCCACCCGCCTCAGCCACCTAAAGTGCGGGGATTATAGGCTTGAGCCACCTCGTCCGGCCTGCTCAAAATTTTTGACTGAACCTGCGGTGCCAGGCAGATAATCTAAGGCACAGTCCCTTAATGAACCTGTGCAGGGCGCAGTCCCGGCCGGGCCGTTCTCTGCTGCCTGCTGGCCCACAGCCCTGTGGCTCCAGCCATCTGTCTGCATTCTTGCGTGATGCACGTGTACAGAGAAACACTCTGTCTTGCTTTCTCTTCTTAAAAAATTATCTTTTCTTTTTCCCACCTTCTCTCTTTTTCCTTCTTCTGATCACTTCTTGGCAATTTTCTTTTGCTCTTAATTTTCTCTTCTTTTTGCTAAAGCCATGACCATATGCTGTCTCTAGCTGACTCAGCAGTTATCTTCCTTTTCCTTCTAGGTGGAGGCCACTGAATTAAGAAGCCACAGACTGTACATTTCCATATCACTAAGAGAGAAAATCTCAAACATTCTCATCACAACAATGTGAAACTTCTGAGGTGACGGATAGATTAATCAGCTTGTATTAATCATTATGCATCATATTCAAAATTCATAACATCTACATAAGTCCTAGAGGTGGCTTCTCACATATCCTCCAACAGGCAGAATGTCAAGATGCTGGTGCTGACTGCTTGGCACACATGGGCAAGCTTGAGCCTCACAGCAACCTTCTTTCTCTTTACAGGTGTAGAAAATGAGTCTCTGGCTGGGCACGTTGGCTCACACCTGTAATCCCAGCACTTTGGGAGGCCAAGGCAGGCAGATCGCCTGAGGTCAGGAGTTTGAGACCAGCCTGGCCAACATGGTGAAACCCCGTCTCTACTAAAAATACAAAAATTATCCGGGTATAGTGGCAGGCACCTGTAATCCCAGCTACTTGGGAGACTGAGTCAGGGGAATCACTTGAACAGAGGTGGAGGTTGCAGTGAGCCGAGATAGTGCCACTGCACTCCAGCCTGGGTGACAAGAGTAAGACTTCGTCTCAAAAAAAAAGAAAATGAGTCTCTAAGGGTAAAGCAACTGGCACATTCACCTCACACCTATTTACTTTAGTTTTACAGCTGAGCTCATGCCCAGGTTGGCCTGAGTTCAAGTTCTTAACCAGTATGCAAAGGGCCTGTCCCAGTGCTGTGGGGCCAAGTGGGAGACCAGGTAGGACTTACACCAGTGCCACATCCAGGAGCCTCCCAGGAAGTGGATTTAGGACCCTTGAGGGTTCCATGGACCATAGATTGAAAACCTCTGATGAAAAATGACCATGGCAGGAATCAGCAAAATAGGACAATAGGGAAGATAAACAAGGTCCAAAGTTGGTTCTTTGAAAAAAAATTAGATTAAGCAACCCTTAGCAAGATTGATCAAGGAAAAAAAAATTATCAAGACCAAGAATGGAAGAAGGGATATAACTACAGATCCTACCGATGTGAAAAGGATCCACAGACACGCCATGAACAGAAGAGGCCCAGGCTGCAGCCCCTCCATCCCACTGCCCACAGCATCATGCAGAGGGAGAACTCAACCTCGTTTCCCACTGTGATTTTAGAAAGATTTTTTCTGTGGTCAATACCTTCTTTGCCATAATTAAAAACAGCCAATATACACATGACTGAGGCTAAAATTCTGTGATTTATGATGTTCTTTGTAGGAGTGGAGGCAAGGAGGATTTTGCTTTTATTTCCTTCATCAAAATAATAGATACGTAGAACTCCCCCAGCACACATCATCTCAAATGTTTTGGAAAAAATCTTTCCCTTTTGCAAACAAGAGCCTAATTTGCATGGCCACAGCATTCATGGAGAGGGGGATGCCTGGTCCCTGGAGCGTGAGAGCCCCAGTGCCCCACCAACACCCACTGCCCTTTCTGAGCAAGCACTGGACTTTAGCTCACCTCTCCGCCCCTGTAGATCTGTGCCAGAGATCAGCTCCCCATAGCCTTTCCCACCTTCTAGTAACATCGATAAGAAGACTCACCTTAATTTTCGAGGTCTCACATTCATCACTTTCTGGACGCAACTGCTTGGTCAATCTTGTAGATAAAGGCGGGGAAACTCTTTGGGAGGGGTCCCCCATCGCTCAGGTAGGAGTGGCAACAATTAACTCACAGCCAGTTTAAGGCAGACATAGCTCCCTTCTGGGCAGTGCCTGCCTCAGGGCCTGGGGTCAGCGGAGAGAGCTGGACTGGGCGTGCTCCTCGCTGTACCTCACCCCACAGGGATGTGCTTCTGTTGAAGCAGGGAGGGAAACATCCCTGCAAATGTACTTTGGACAACCTCCTGACATGTACTTGCCACTGTAACTTCACGGTCGAGAGGCCACATTCGAGTTAAGACTGTCCAGGGATTAGAGAAAGCGGCCTGTTTCCTTACTATATCTCACAATGGAGGGGTCGGCGTGGGGTTCCTGAGTTAGTATCATGAATGTAGGAAATCTTTACCCCAGGAAGTTGTTTAAAAAACACTTTTACAAGCCAGGCACAGTGGCTCATGCCTGTAATCCCAGCACTTTGGGAGGCTGAGGCGGGCTGATCACCTGAGGTTGGGAGTTTGAGACCAGCCTGGCCAATATGGTAAAACCCTGTCCTACTAAAAATACAAAACTAGCCGGGCGGGGTGGCAGTGCACGCCTGTAATCCCAGCTACTCAGGATGCTGAGGCAGGAGAATCGCTTGAACACGGGAGGCAGAGGTTGCAGTGACCCGAGATCGTGCCATTGCACTCCAACCTGGGCAACAAAAGCAAAACTCCATCTCAAAACAAGCAAAGACACAAATAAAAAACAAACAAAAACACTTATACGAAACCAGCTATCTGGGAAAACGAGAAGGAGGACAGGCGCTGAGGGGCACCTGACGGCTCCGACGGGGGCCATACATCCCCTGTGCTGGCTCCGGCCCCAGGTCCACCCCTTTCTTGGGGAGGGACCGCCATGGGGCCGTTTCATCTCTGTGCCCACTTCTTCTCTGTGCCTGCTTCCCCAGACAGAGCACAGCAGGTGCCGAGGCCTGTGCCTGGCACTCAGTAAGATGGTCTTGGCCATCCTCTGTCACTGTCACATCTCGTCCCTTGGTGCAGTCCTGCAAGGGTGAGCATGGCTTGACTGTAGCCCAGCACCGCGGAGACAATGGAGCCACAGAGTTCCGAGACACTCGCTGCCCATTGTGGCTCTCCTCATCTGCAGTGTCGTCATGCTGCAGAGAAAGAGCACAGGCAGCACACAGGAGACAGAGACTTCAAACAAAGGGCCTCGTTCATCCACTTAAAGGACAACGAGCGCCCGCTTCTGTGTCATCCCAGGGTCTGCGGAGAGACATCCAGAGGAGTGGAAGTGTCAATTAAAGAAAACTGAAGAATAGATGAGCTCACATAGTTTCATATATGTTACAAATCATGATGCTCTCAGGCCAACTGGATTCAGGGGTCAGCCAGGGCTATAGTCAAAGCCACACTAAAGAGATGACTTTATCTCCCTACTCTCAACAGCAGGCATATACTTTGTGGAGATAAAAAGTTATGGGCACCTTGTCTAGGGATACGTATCTGGGCTTGCAGCCCAGCAACTTCCAGAAGAAACTCACACGTCCATAATAAAATATTTACCAGAATTTTAGAAAAATGCGTTCTCAATATTTTTAATGTAGCGCCTCGTGCCAGCAGCATGGGAGAATATTGTGATCACACCAATGATATTTTGCTGTGTGTAGTTTTTAGGTTATACTTACCTTTGTTTGAAAATAGATGTGGTTAGGATGATAAATGAGGAGCTGGGAAATGAAGGGACAGAGCGAGTTCTAATTACGCGAAGATCGCTGACTAAGAAATGGTCCTGTGCTTTCTGAACCCAGGGGAGCCTGTTTCCAGTGGTATTGGAGGCCTGGGAATATGCTGGCTGGAATCGCCTGATGTCTCGATTTTCTGTAACCTCCCCAAGCACTGAACCCCATGTGTACGTACTTAGGGATGTTGGCTGAAGATTTTACTTTTGCTGTAAAACACAGTCAGTACCATTAGGGTGAGCATGGCAAGGCAACTGGAGATGGCTCATTTGCTCCATAGTAAGCTACTGGGATTTTTTAACGAGGAGAATGGAGGGCATGAAGTGTTCGAAGAGGTGGGAGAGGGGTGGGCAGGGCACCCAGAACGAGGGAAGACTTGGACATGGAAGGAGCAGGGTCAGCTGACACCCACTGGTGTCACCTCTGCCCTGCCAGCCCTGGAGGAAGAGGAAGGAGAGACTGGTGAGCGGGAGGGGAGAGAAGGAAACCCACTTACCCTGGGCTTTGCAAAGTGCCGGAGGGCCCCCTGCTCACTTCCCTCTCTCTCAAGCCAGCCCCTCCTCCAGGGCCAAGCAAATTCTCCAAAGCTCAAAATGGTTCTGATCTTTCTCTATGAGAAACTCCTTCAGAGTCAGTTTTTAATGAAACAGACTCCAATCAGTACCATTTGTCTTTTTTGGACCACATTCATGGGATGCATAAGCAGAAGCATCCTGTGTGGTTTGGTGGGGCTGTGCTGGGCTTGCTGGCATGAACATCCCTGGGTACTTAGATTGCTTCATGTTGATTGGGTTGATCAAAACATCCTGAGTCACTCTTTCATTCTACAGACCAGTGTTTCATATTCTTAACTGTTCTGCAATGCATGGATTTCTTTAACTGTAATAGCACCAATAACATCCCCAGATGGAATTGCAGAGACTGAAAGACTTGTTCTTTCAGCTGGGACTAAAGAGCCTGCTATTGTTTCCAGAGCATTGCTAGCCTACTCTGGTATGTACAGCTTGTTAGTGTTGTTGATTTGTTCAGGAAATTGAGAGAGAAAAAATTTCAAGTACTTGGTATTGTGGACAAATTATAAATCCCCCTCTCAGGACACTTGGCAGCTGGGTAATGCACCAGGGATGGTAGACTGGTGCACATCTAGGTGGCTTTCATGTAGCTTAAAGGGGATTCATCCTGCAGACTGGTTCTTTAATATGGTTAGACTACAAACTATACATTTCCAACAGACTATGTTGACATGGCATGTGTTTGTTTACCAGTAGTGTTGGAAGGACGCAGAGCTGTCTCACATTTAGCTGACTTTAAGCTGTTCCTCCCACCCCAATACACACATACACACACACACACACACACACACACACACTTCTGCTACTGCAGACCTGATAGAAGAGCATGGAAAATTCCGCCTTGTGCAACTGACCTTCTTCAGGCATCACAGAAAAGAACAATTTTCACTTAAAGCTTTCTCTGATTTTTTAAATTATAAAATTATACATACTCATTGTGCCCAAGGATAGAAATATATAAAGACAAAGTTAAAAGTCCCGATGCTCCAAAGTTCTCCTTACTGTAAGAATTAAAGAAAGAGGAAAGAAACATGAAAAGTGGCTTGACAGTCAAAGACAGGTTTATTTTAGAGAATAAATCTGAGAGGGGCGTCTGGCCAAGTGAGGTCAGAGGCACTTTCTCTTACAGACTATGGGTTTTTAAGGATTCAGGGAGGGAAAGTTTATTAGAGGCTTGGACTGCCTCTGTGTCTTTTTGTTGTGCTTATCCGGGAGGGAGAGTTGTGTGTCTGTTCCCATATGTCTTTCTGTGGCTGCAGGCATACACCTCCCCCGACCCCACCCCCGAGTTCTGCTTTTAGCTTCCCTATCTTAGTGCACGTGAAGAGAAAAGAATGTTCTTATTCAGGCCCACTGTTTTACTGGGGCCCACTCTGTGAGGGTGAAATTTGGGAGTTACCCAAGAGACTTTCCCCCACCTGCCTCTGTGCCTGAGCTGTCTTATCTGTATTTTACTGTCTGCTCTTTCCAACTGCTTGTTGTTAGAAGAGAAGTGGTTTCCTTGAAATGCATGAGGCTAGAAAGGGAGCTAGAACTTAAAGTGGCAGTGTTTGTCCAAGATGACAGTGCTCCAGCTCTGTCATTTACTAAGATGGCCAAGTCAACCTGAAGTGGATTCTTCTGACATTTTTCTTTCAGCCTTCGATTTACTATTTTCCTCAATTGTTATGATTCTATTCTATGCATTTGTAATTTAAAAAAATCTGAGGACTAATACAATTATGTTTTTTAAAAAAACTTTTAGTTTTGGCTGGACACAAAGACTCATGCCTATAATCCCAGCACTTTGGGAGGCCAAGCTGGGAGGACTGCTTGAGTCCAGGAGTTTGAGACCAGCCTAGGCAACGTAGCAAATCCCTATCTCTACAAAAAAAACTTAATTAGCTGGGTGTGCTGTACACCTGCAGTCCCAGCTACTTGGGGTGCTGAGGTGGGAGGATTGCTTGAATTCAGGAAGTTGAGGCTGTAGTGAGCCTGATCACACCACTGCACTCCAGCCCAGCAGACAGAACAAGACCCTGTGTCAAATACATACATATACACACACACACACACATATACACACACACACACATACACATACATATATATGTATGTGTATATATATGGTATTAGAAAAAAGACTTGCCTATTTGGCCACAAAAAGACTTTAGTAGTGCCTCAAAGGGGTCTGCCTGCCTGTCACCGGCACAGTGACTCAGGCAGTTGTGGCTGTTGGCTGTCAAGCTCCCACCCCGGGAGGACTTGTCCGCTGTTCCTGAGGACAGACGGTCAGGACAGCAGGCTGTCAGAGCAACCAGTTGGGGTTTGGTTTTCCCAGCAATTGCAGGCGTGTATCTTCTTCCGTTCCCTCTTGCAGTGAGGAAGACTCCGCCTCCCACGTTGCCCCTGCCAGCCCCGCTGCACCAGGAAACACCGTTGGGTCAGGGATACCTACCTGAGCTACACATTCACAGTAGCCACTGAGTCCGAATTTCTTAGAAACATTCTGGTTCACTAAGATTCTTCTCCCATGTCAATTTTAATTTCATTTTGGAAAAAAACCAATCATCTCACAGATTTAGCAGTGTGGGGTGGGTGGGCATTTTCCCCTTTTTGTCTTCTCCTCGCTTCCTCTACCAGTTGTAAGGACTTCTTGGGTGTCCTCTGCTGGTGGCCTCTTTCAGCTCATCTTAAATAAATAAGGGCACAATAAATCCAACATGAGAAAAGTCATTGCCCTGATTCAGAATTGATGCTTCTTGGTCAAATAATGTCTTAAAAATAACAAAAGCCACAACAAAAAATGAACCTCCGGCAAGGTCCATACCTGTGCTGCTCTCCAGCCCCAATCTGCCATGAAGAGGAACGCACAAGAAGAAACCATCAGATAAATATAAATGCCTCTCACACAGCTTCCGCAAGGCTCCTCAGATGTCTCACGAAACCCATTTTATTTGTATATCAAATAATTTGACTGACTGTAGGATATTATTCGTTTGGTTTTTCTATTCTCAAAACATTTAATATCTTACAAAAACTTATAATCAAGTACAAATTTTATTTTACAATCTGCAATAAATAAAAATACTAGATCACTGATGTCCTTTAAAAAAGATTTCATGGCCGGCCATGGTGACTCCTGCCTGTAATCCTGGCACTTTGGGAGGCCAAAGTGGGTGGGGTGGATCACTTGAGGTCAGGAGTTTGAGATCAGCCTGGCCAACCTGGTGAAACCATGTCTCTACTAAAAAAACAAAACTTATCCAGGTGTGGTGACCCACGCCTGTAGTCCCAGCTACACTGGAGGCTGAGGCAGGAGAATTGCTTGAACCCGGGAGGAGGAGGTTGCAGTGAGGCAAGATTGCACCACTGCACCCCAGCCTGGGCAACAGAACAAGACTCCATCTAAAAAACAAAACAAAACAAAAAACTCATGACTATCCAATAGTGAAATTGAAAAAATAAAAGACCACTTAGGAGAAAGTGAAATGGGCAAACTACCTATGATCATTGTAATCTCAGTAGACATGATTAATTTTCAATTGCCTTCCCTTGTATGGGTTTCTTTAAGCTAACAAAGAAATAAGATTTAAACAAAAGTACTTCATGCAGTATGTGCTTGGAATTAGAGATCAATTCAGATTTGAACATGGATGTGGTTCAGAATGTAATTGGTGTGTAACTCTCAGAATGAGACAGCTAGGCTTAGCTCTTTGCTAAATGTTCCACTGCTTTGAGAGAGTAGAGGAATCAGTTATTCACTGTTTTCCTTCAATTACGATTTGAAATCCTTGTTTGGCCCTTTTTGCTCTTGTGAACTCGTTAACTCACACATTTACCTACATTTAACTCATGCTTCAAAATGCTGCCGGTCTTGGAAATTGCAAAGAAAATGTGGTAGTGGAGTGGGACTGTCGAGGCCAGGGCTCCCCTGCACACGGCCAAGGCTGGGGCCCACAAGGCAGCTGTGCCCTCCTCTTTCAGCCGGTGTCCTCTCCAGCTACTTCCGCAGCAGCTGATGCTATCCCTGTTTGTGCTTTTGTTTTAGAGAATTAACTGCCTCTGAGCCTGGCCCTTGGCTTCTGCCTGTGGAAGGCATCGCTGGACGTTAAAGCTCAAATATCACCTCTTGGTGGGAACCGTTCCTTGCCCAGAGGAACCACTCTTTTTTTTTTTTTAACTTTTATTTTAGGTTCAGGGGTACCTGTGCACGTTTGTTATATAGGTAAACTCAGGTCACAAGGATTTGTTATACAGATTATTTCATCACCCAGGCATTAAGTTCAGTACCCAATAGTTATCTGTTCTGCTTCTCTCTGTCCTCCCACCCTCTCCCTTCGAGTAGACCCCAGGGGTCTGTTTTCCTTCTTTGTGGTCATGAGTTATCATCATTTATCTCCCACTTATAAGTGAGAACATGCAGTATTTGGTTTTCTGTTCCTGTGTTATTTTGCTAAGGATAATACCCTCCAGCTTCATCCATGTTCCCACAAAAGACATAATCTCATTCTTTTTAAGGGCTGCATAGTATTCCATGGTGTATATGTACCACATTGTCTTTATCCAGTCTGTCATTGATGGGCATCTAGGTTGATATGGAATCAACCTACACGCTCTAACTTTCTAACTCTCCTCTGATGCTGACCATGCTCTGCCCTGAGCATGGCTAGTTTTGTGCTCACCTCTTTTCTCCTCTTAGAGTACATCCTCCCAGCAGCCGGAACTGAGGAGCTGTCATTTACCTTCATGCTCCAGGTGCACTTGCTCACACATTGTAAATGTGCACAAATATCTCTTGCACCAATGAGCAAGTGACAATTTACTAAATGAACAACTCATCTCATTTAGTTAATTTATCAGAAATGATCAATACAGCTCCCATAAAAGGAAACTTACTTTCTAGGCACATGGAGAAATCTAAAAGCAGGTGGGATGACTAAGTAAAGGCTTCAGTTGAATCAGAAATGGAACTGGCATACTGGTGACCACCTCAGTTTTCTCCACACTCATTCAAACTGTCCCTCTTCTTTGTTAGAGTTTTAAACAGATGGGATTCTCCATTCCTGTTAGATTTTAGTGCTCCAGTTTATACTAGAAAAGCTTGCCTTGTTTACTCTTCTATTACCTTTTATATCCATCTTTACCTAAAGTAGATACATACCCAAGTACATTTATAATCTGATGATGTCTCAACATAGCAGCCAGAAAGCTGGTAACGCAAACATCAATTCTCCAGGCGCACCAGTAGCAACCAGAAATGGGTAAACAAATGGATGTCCTTTTGCTAATAGGGTGTCCATGAAAGCTAGAGGCCATGGGTGCTGGGAAGGATGAGGGGATTTTTAAACATTATTTTTTCAGTATCAGATTCTGCTGGTAATTAACACATATTTCATGACTGCCAGTAGGATTCACCTGCAGCTTTGTTTGTGACTTGACAGCTCCTATAGTTTGCAGAATGTGACGACACTGGGCACCTTTTTGGTTTGTGAAAGTGACGATTTGGGGGTAATTTGGGCAGGAACTGTACATGAGCACATTTAAGGCTTAGTCCAGTTATTAATGTTTTTTAAAAATGTCTTTCTAACCTTGGTTTTACTGTCCATAAAAGCATTAAAATAGATAAATTAAGAAAGCAAAATCTATTTTTAGGATTCTTTGGTTTCTAGTGAAGGGGATCAGGAAATGCCACCTCAAAATATGCCACTTTGGTATAAGGATTATTGTAACTATTGAGTTGAAGGCACTTGAATTCCTGAAATTCCTTACCTGCCTAAAAGAAGAGCCTACCAAAAGAACTCAGTTATTATAAATCCCCTCCCAGGAGCAACTCTCATCTTTTTTCAGAGAAGTTGGCATCCTACCCAGAAAGACATTGTCACAAGACTGTCATCCCTTCTGTCTGTTCTCCTGAGGGCCTATTTATCTTTCCAAAAAGTATTGTGCTTTCAGGCTCGGCGTGGTGTCTTATGCCTGTAATCCCAGCACTTTGTGGGGCCAAGGTGGGTGGATCATCTGAGCTTGGGAGTTCCAGACCAGCCTGACCAACATGGAGAAACCCCATTTCTACTTTAAAAAAAATTTAAAAAAAGTAATGTGCTTTCCATAATTACCCTTTCTCCCTATTCCTTTTCCATCCTCTGAGTGCTCCCATGAGTACACATGACTTAGCAAACATTTGTATGATTTTTCTCTTGTTAATCTGTCTGTTGTCAGTTTAATTCACACACCCCCATCACTGAACCTAAGAGGGTAGAGAAGATTTTTTTCTTCCTTATGCTTACACTAGAAGCCAGCTCTGCTTCAATGTGATTAAAGAAGAAAGTGATTAGAAGGCTATGGGCTCAAAAAGGAGTGGAAGGAAAAACTGAAGGACCAAGGTAGGCCGGGGGTCCAGTCCGCAGGAGCTAATGCAGATTCTCTCAGGGCTGTGGATGGATCTGTGGCTGTGCTCCACAAGTAGGCCACTTTCTTCAGGCTGCAGATTTCACGGAAAGGGCAGCTGTGGTGTGAGTCTTCCCAGGACCTTATGGTGTGTTTGGGGGTGGTACTCCAAAGGGAGATGAGGATTCTTGGCCAGAGAAGAGTGGGGTGAATGCTGCCTGCCAGCACAGCTTGACACACCTGCAGTACCCCCTGTGCACTGGGTACCCTATGTGCACTCCACCATATGGCAACCATAGTCTTCTGTGGACCATGTGTCTGATACGTGCTGGGTGCTATTCGGAGAGCTCGGATGCAGCACTAAACAAAATGTCCTCACGGGCTTACATTCTAGTGGTGGAGACAGTGAATAATAAATAACAAGGGGAATTGTGTAGTGAATGAGAAGGTGATATGCACGATGGAGAAAGAAGAGTAGAGTAAGCTAGTGGGTGAAGGGAGATGGGTGGTGGAGGCAGCCTGCAGTGTTAGGCACTCCTGGAAGGCATTATGGAATAGGTGAATCTGAGCAAAGACTTTAAGAAGGGGAAGGGCTGGCCCATCAGATTCTAGGGACAGTGGTCCAAGATCAGCTGCATGGCAGGACTGAGCCACAGGGAAGTTTGAGTGGCTAATGAGGAATGAGCCCAGAGGGGAGCCTTGCATGAGACATCGGGGGGTTGGGGTAGATCACGCGGAGTCTTGTAGGACCCCATGCTTATGGGGTGGGCATTTTCAAGGAGAAAACTGAAGTCCAAGGATTACTTGCCCAAGTCCACATGGCTATCAAGTGACAGAGCGAATATTTACACCTAAGGAGTTCCACGCTGTAGCACCCAGCACACTCATGTTTGATAAACGGAACTACACCATGGGGCCATCTCTTATCTCTGCAAAAGCCCCTCCAATAAGGGAAGGAACATAGCCAATGCAGCCACGCATTTGCCAGAGGGGTTGCTATACTTTACTAGTAGTGGCTTACTGGACATTTGAAAATTTTTTTAAAGGGTAAATACAGAATATATATATGTGTGTATATATATATGTGTGTGTGTGTGTGTATTCTGAGACACAGTCTCACTCTGTCACCTAGTCTGGAGTGCAGTGGCATGATCTCAGCTCACTGCAACCTCCACTTCCTGGGTTCAAGCAATTTTGCCTCAGCCTTCCGAGTAGCTGGGATTACAGGTCTGCACCACCACGCCCAGCTAATTTTTGTATTTTTGGTAGAGACGGGGTTTTACCATGTTGCTTAGGCTGGTCTCAAACTCCTAACCTGAGGTGATCCACCTGCCTCAGCCTCCCAAAGTGCTGGGATTACAGGCATGAGCCACCATGCCCGGTCTGTGTTTCTTCTTTGATAAATTGTTTATGGCTGTTTTAAAACATTTTCTGCTGAGCATATGCGAGGTGACAATAATGACTAATAATTGTAAAGCATTTCGTATCTGCTAGACTTTGCTCCAAACACTGTGCAGGTATTGACTCCTTTAATTCCCTGACACACTTATGAGGCAGGCACTATTTTGCAGATGAGAGTGTGGAGGGCTGGAAAGGTTCATGGACTTGGCCACCATCAGAGATCAGGAGGTCCGGGAACCAGGGCTCAAACCTCTAGCCTAACTCTTGCCAACACATAGTCTCTCGCAGGCCGGCGGGACAGGAGAAGGGAACCTGTTGAGTCATCAGTAAAGAAATTCCCTTCAAAACGGTTTCATTTTCTTCCTGTTAGGTCAGCACTTCGTCCTGGCTGCAGCCTCTGATCACAAAGTGGGTGAGGTCTGCTTTGTTACAGTAGAGTAAACAAATGAAGAGAAACAGGAAGTAACCTCAGTTGTTTTTCCCTGCTATGGCCAGGTGGCAAGTAGGTCTTTGTGGAGCTAGTGAATACAAAAGCACAGAAAGGCCGTCCCCTGCCAGTGGCCCCTTCCACCTCGCAATGAGGAAGAAGGAATGCCTGCTTCCCGGGCCTTGCTCCTGTTGGCAGCAGTTTCTGTCGCTTGGGTGGAAAAGGGTCCCCACATATGTGCAGGACCAGCTTTCTAGACTCCTGTGCAGGAATGATCGAAGAATTCGAGCCACAGAGAGATAATTGTTATAGTTGTCCAATTTTCATCAAAAAGATACAAGAAAAAATAAAATTTATTTCATTCTTAAATATGCTTCAAGATAATGTTGAGTTTAAAATGATCAAAAAAGTATTATAATTTTATAAAGCATCATGATTTTAATGTAACTGAAATAGATGCATAGCTCACTCATCTTTCCAATTTTCAAAAAGAACATGACCAGGCTGGGCTCTGTGGCTCATGCCTATAATCTCAGCACTTTGCGAGGCTGAGGCAGGTGGATCACGGGGTCAGGAGTTCGAGACCATCCTGGCCAATATGGTGAAACCCCATCTCTACTAAAAATACAAAACTTAGCCAGGTGTTGTGGTGCACATCTGTAACCCCAGCTACTCAGGAGGCTGAGGCATGAGAACCACTTGAACCTGGGAGGTGGAGGTTGCAGTGAGCTGAGATTGCACCACTGCACTCTAGCCTTGGTGATGGAGTCAGACTCTCTCAAGAAAAAA
>NW_012106474.1:5608997-5634002 GCF_000951045.1 Mandrillus leucophaeus
AAAAAAAAAAAGGAAAGAACATGACCCTATCAGTTCCTTTATTTCCCCCGAACAATATAACTGCTTAATGAGGAGAATCTGTGCTAAACTACTGTGAAGCCCCTCTGGATGAATAACAGAGCAGCCCCTTATTGAAGCCGTGTGCCCACAAGGAAACTGAAGCCCAAGTTAAGCGCTGCGTTAAGTTTAGATGGTTGGTGAAAGGAGCAGACAAGGCTCAGAGCTGTCCTGGGCTCCCTCTAAACCCCCCTCTCCGTAAGAACCTGTGCCCCCATGTGAACAGGGACTCAGTCACAGTTTCCTCTTATCTCAAGTGTGCCCAGGCCACCCTGCTCACCCTCCTGGTGCCAGGATTCTGACCTCTGAAAGTGGCTTAAAGGATGGAACGATGTCATCAATTGAATAATAAACAGAAAATCGCTTCTATTTCCACAGTTATTTAACCTAACTAGGCATTATTAGGCTATATTTTAAAGTATAATTTTAAGTATCACACATTGTGCATGTGTTTTTTAAAAATGCACATAGGGTGTTCCTGAGTGTCTCCTAATTTTCAGGCAATGGAGGTACAATGGAGACAAAATTGAGAATCCAACACCTCAAGGAGCAAATCTAAAAAGAGCAAGATCATTCTACTGCAAGGAATCATATTAAGTTCCAACACCAACCACATAGCTTTTGGCTAGAATGGTGAAGGAGAAAAATAAACCAAGAACTGAGACCTCGGACACTGGGCACCTGGCAGGCAGAACAAGGGGAGGCTGAACACACAAAGGCTGAGCTCGGGGAGGCCAAGTGCACAGAGGCTGAGCACATGGAGGCTGAGCGCAGGGAGGCTGAGTGCAGTGTGGAGAAGGAGGCTGAGTGCAGTAAGTCTGAGCTTGGGGAGGCTGAGAGCAGTGAGGCTGAGAACACGGAGGCTGAGCTCGGGGAGCCTGGGCGAGGGGAGTCTGAGTGCATGGAGGCTGAGTGCCGGGAGGCTGAGCACACGGAGGTCAAGTGCGGGGAGGCTGAGCACGGGGAGAGCACGCGTCAGTCGCCAGGCCGCGGCTGGTGTTGTGACCACCGCCTGGAGGCTCGGAGCCCACGGTGAGTCCCCAGCCTGGACGTGGGGGGACTGTGGGGTCCGCACCAACGGGGACTCCGGGTCAAGAGGCAGCTGCACCGCAAGCTGGGATAGGTGATAGAGCGCAGGTGGGCGCCACGGGGCCCCGGGGAGCGGGGCGGAGCCCAGGAGAGTCAAAGTGGGAGCTGGGGCGAGAGGTCCTAGGGTGGATGAGGACCGAGACTGACCCAGGCAGTGGAGAGGGCAGGGCGGGCAAAGGGGACGGAGATGGAGCCTGGACTCTCGGACTAGAGTTTCTCCCTCCCGGAGAGGCCTCCTGGGCACCACCTGCGCTGGCCCAGAAAGAGCCCCTGGCGCGCTGCTTTGTGATCTCTCTGGGGCATTTAAAGGGAATTAAAAACACGGGAAAATGTAACAGCACTGGCGAAAAGCAAACACATTTTTTGTCAGGTTGGATATTTGTTTGTTTCTGTTTTGAAAAAAAAAAAATCTAGTGATATTGGGTAGGGTGGCATACCACTCCGATTGTTATGAAAACAAGTCAAGAAAAAATGAAAATTGTTACATTCGTAAGTCCTGTTAAAGATGATGTGAAGTTTCTTGAGTCAGTAAAATGACTTTTAAATTGCAATACCACTAAACACTTTTTTTTCCCCTTCCAGTTGAGTGAACAGCTATTCTGTGTTGGAAATGAATAACCTGTTCTCAATTCTGGCTGCGCCTGGGTAGCTAACAAACAAACCAGCCAACAAAACGCCAACGCCTGGTGAATCAGAGCCTCTGAGGTGGCCTGGGTGCAGGTCAGAAGCTCCCGGGGGGTGTCCAGGTGTGGCCAAGGTTGGAAGCACGGACGAACACTTTACTTCCTAGCCCCTCCCCGCCCCCATAGAGCTTCATTACAAGTTACTTTAAATTACCGTCCACACCAACGATCTAAAATCCATGCCTGTTTTGTTTACTTGCTCATCATCATTTATGGAGGAGAGACCTCGGAAACATAGGCTCCAGGAAAACTCCACATTCCCGGTGTAACGGGGAGGCCAGAGTTCCTGAGAAGCGTCACTGCCCAGTAGGTGAATGGAGGAAGCTGCTTTCTGGCTTTCAGTGGTGTTGACGCTTCTCTAAGACACTGCTTCATGTCCAACAGGACGGAGCCGGGTAGGCCAAGCTGGATGGGATAAGCACCTTAGAGTGTGTAGCCAGAGGACACTGAGATGCTAACTGGAGCTTCCTGCCTCAGGCGGTTAAGATCTTTCTGATGCCATTTACAAATTAGGCAGTTGAAGTCTAAAGGGAGGCAGGGCATTCCCAACACAGCCGGACACATCTGGGAAGAATCCTTCTCCTTCCACTTTTTATCCATGTAACCTTGGAGTTAAGTCACCAGAGTCACCCTTAATGAAAGACCCTGGTAGAAGGGGCCTCCTGCCTTTGGGGGCTCTCATCATCCTTGCAGGAGCCTCTTGTCACGAATGGAGTGGTCAGGTGACTTCCTCTTGCTCCCTGACCACAGGCCCTTCTCCAGGGGCCTTATTCTATGTTCACTGTGGGGACCAAACAAAGCCTCAAGGTGGCCCCTCAAATCCATCTTGATGACTGGAAAATCACCCTAGAACCCTGGGTCCTTCTGGCCCTAAAGCTTGTCCTCAAAGAGCTTCCCTCAGGGACCAGACCATTTTCTTTGTAAAAGGACAGTGCACTATTATTAAATGTTTTCGTGTTGATATAGAAGAGGAGTGAGCAATCAGATACATGTTCAAATTCAGACTTTCTCACCCTCGACCCCTCCTGCTGGGAGGGTCATCCAGGGTGAACTCTTTCTTTCTTTATCTTTTAGAGACAAGGTCTTGTTCTGTTGCCCAGGCTGGCGTGCAGTGGTGTGATCACAGTTACTGCCGCCTCAAACCGGTGGGCTCAAGGGATTCTCCAGGTGCGGGCCACCATATCTGGCTATTTTGTTTTATTTTATTATTTGATTGTTTTCAGAGATGGGGGTATTGATATGTTGCCTAGGCTGGATTGGAAACTTTCATTTACTGAATTGAGGTAGCGTTGCTACCAAAAGTGCCTGCAGGACAGTCTCCTAGCTAATGTCAAGCAGAGGAGGCTTGAGGCCCAGGGACAGGGGGAGTGACCCTGTGAAGCAGAGTAAAGTAGCATTTATGGTTCCACCAATGGCAGTAAGGCACTCTTGGACTGCACTGGCTACATCTGGGTCCTAAGGACTGCGTGTCACTGGGTCCCTGCAGGAGGCCACCAGGCTTCCCCAGGCCCAGCCACCTGGCTGCCACTGTGGGCACAAGCATGCTAAGAGCTGGAGATGGTGTGTGGCAGGTAAGGAGGAGGTGTTTCTGGGCCTTGCTCCAAAGGCTGCAATAGTGGCAGGCCATTTTCCTGCCCCACATGTCCCTCCCTGCCTGACTTCCATTCCTTCCCTTCCCTGGCCTCATCCTGCCTCCGTGCCCCATCTGGACCTGGTCTCCTTTCATCCCAACAAACACTGCACCCTTTTCTTCTTCCCTGGGTTCGCTCATGTCATTCCCTGCCCTAGTAGCTCTTTCCTTTCTCCTTCACTAACCCAATTTCTCCAGGGTCCAGCTCAAGCCTCACTCTATCTAGTGAATCTCCACCTTCCTTCATCTGTCTGGTTCTTTGTGAGTGCCCGCTCCAGGGACGTTGGGATAGCAGTACCCACGCTTTTCGTACTTCCTACTCTAGTCCTACCGCACAGTTTAGACTGAATTTGTAACCGCCTTTGCTGATTCATCAACTCTTTTCAATGGTAAGTCAGGGATCAATGCCAAGCACTGCTCTGTGTTCCTCACTGTGGCATGGACACAGAACAAACGTGGATAGAAGCCTCACGTGGACCAGACGCTGAGCCCGAGACTGGGTGATCAAAGTTGAACAGACATGTCTTCGACTTCCTGGAGTTCACACTTGGGTGGAGGAGACAGATGTATGTTCTTAACATTGGGAGGTCAAGGTCAGTGAGAGCTGGGAGCTACAGAGCTGGTTTGATTCCTGGAGGAGAGACATGTTTTGAGGCTCTTTGCAAAAGGAGCGTTGGTGAAATTGTCCTAAGGGCATTCTAAGAGGAAGGTCAATGAAGGCAAAGTTTCTGAAGATATAAAAGTAAACTTCTTTTGCCTCACAAACCTGCATCACTTTTATCAATAACGGTGTCTCTAACCCCTGAGTATCTGAAGTTGGAACCCCTTCTTTGCCTCCAAGTCACAGCACCTGGCACAACGGCTTTGGGAACGTGGGTCTGGAGGACTTACCTTCTGCTTCGGGGACTTCACTTGCGGCCTCAGGCTCCCCACCTCACAGGCTTCAGTGCACAGTGAGCTTTCATATTCTTTTCTTCCCTTCATCACGGTATCAGCGAAACCCTATCACAGTCTTATCTTGTCATATGCTACCCTGGTTTTGAAGGAAGTTCAGTGTAAATACCTGAGGCAAACAACGACAACAACAACAGGAACTAGACCTCCATTCCCGTGGGTTAGTGTGTCAGCTTCATCTAGCCGTGCTGGAGTGACCAGCAGTCCCCAAACCTCATCAGCTCACAATCGCATCAGCAGTAGCCAAGGTGTGCCCCTTCTCCATGGCCATGTCACATGGGGATTCAGGCTAAAGGAGCGCCTTCATCCCCAACACATTCTTAGGGCAGAGGGGAAAAGAGCTGCGGTGAAACTATGTCCACTCACGTGGTCCTGCTGGGAGCATGCTGCCCCCTGCCACCCAGTCCACACCAGTCCATGGAAGTGAAATTCTCCTGTTAGACGAGTTTGGTAGTGGTGGACAGAGAATGTTTTGAATGAACAAAGCCATCTGCTATAGCTTCCTCTTCCTCTTCCTATCACAAATATTTGCTCCATTTCTTTCCACATGCAAAATGCACTCCTTCTTTCCCAGAGGAAACACCCTAGAAGCCCTATCAGACTCCAAGTCTCAGATCTTGTGGTGATCTTTCTACCAGGTCTGGGTGTGACACTTTTCGATCCAGAGACCTACAGATTAAACCAACCATTGGGTAATGAATTAGAGATGACCACCTTCCAGCCACATTCTCAATACACCACAGCTGAGCAACAACCCAACATGGGCAGTGCATTTTCCCTGGGAATAGATTCAAGGCAGTCACCAGGATGTAGCATTTCCAAAACCTTAGCAGGCAGGTGCTGCCAGGGCCTCTTGGGAATGGGAACATTCCCTGAGCAGCTCCTGATGCTTCTCCTCCTTGGAATTGGGTCCCTAGGCTGTTGTTCTCGTGGTTTTTGGCTCAACATTCTGAGAGGTTCTTAATTTCCCTAGTAGGGATGGACCCAGTGGAGAGAAGCAGCAGAACATTGTAAACCAACAGTCCACTCTGGCACATTGAGCTTGGCCCCAGTCACAATACCTTCATTTGATATTTTTTCCCCTGAAGATTGTTATGCTAGAAGCAAAACACCAAGCAAATCAGTTTTCCACAAACTGTTACTTCCATAGATCAACCTATTACTCTGTTTCCCAAATTATCTGCTGTAAAGAATTAAATTTTTTTGGCCGGGGGCAGTGGCTCACGCCTGTAATCCCTGCACTTTGGGAGGCTGAGGCAGGTGGATCACGAGGTCAGGAGATCAAGGCCATCCTGGCTAACACTGTGAAACCCCGTCTTACTAAAAAATACAAAACAAAATTAGCCGGGCGTGGTGGCAGGCGCCTGTAGTCCCAGCTACTCAGGAGGCTGAGGCAGGAGAATCGTGAATCCGGGAGGCGGAGCTTGCAGTGAGCCGAGATCACGCCACTGCGCTCCAGCCTGGGCAACAGAGCGAGACTCCATCTCAAAAAAAAAAAAAAAAAAAAAAAAGAATTAAATTTTTTTTAAATTTTCAATCTCAAGGAAATTTACAAAGACCTACAAAATACAAGCCAATGTTTTCTATATTAGATATGACAAGACAAAAAAAATTCTGTTCAATTTGCCATACAAGTGTCTAAGCCCTTACTGTCAATTTCTGTCTTTCCTGTGGACCACATTTTGAGTAGCAGTATTCTAAAGGAAGATAAGTTTACCTTTTAAAGGATCTCTGTGTGCATTTGTGCCTGTATGAAATGTTTAGAATCTTCTAAATATGCCTTTCTTATGATTAGAAGACTCAACTTGGCTTTTGAGAAATTGAAAGAAAGAATTTGTTCAAACTGGTGCTGTGGTTTCAATGTGTCCCCTTCAAAATTCAGGTGTTGCCAGTATGATAGTATTAGGAGGTAGAGCCTTGAGGAGGTGATTAGGTCCTGAGGGTTCCTCCCTCACAAGTGGGATCAAGGCCTTTAGAAAAGAGGTTTGATATAGATGTGGCTAGTTTGCTCTTGTACCCTTCCACCTTCTGCCATGTGAAGATGCAGCAAGAAGGCCCTCACCAGACACCAAATGTGGGCGCCTTGGTCTTGGACTTCCCAGCCTCCAGAACTGTGAAAAAATAAATTTCACTTCTTTATAAATTACTCTGTCTGTAGTATTCTGTTATAGCAACACAAACAGACTGAGACAGTGGGCATGCCCAATACACATTTATATTGTGTCTTTTCTTCAGGGTTCATTTTATTTCCATCAATAAACCTCTGCCCTACTAATTTTTTTTCTTTGTTATTTTCAATTAAAATAATTAAACAGTGCTCATTCATCCGCTCCAGGTTATGAACAATGATTTTAACACACTCAACAAGCACAGACTGGCTCGTTTCAACCCCAGAGCTGTGTCAGGTGGACCACATCATTAGTTCACAGTTGAAGTTCCCAGCTTCAACTTCTTTTCTGACTTTACTTTGGAAAATATTCTTTAGCTTGGGTGAGGTCATCATCTAATTCATCTCCACTTTGCTCTCACAGCTAGTGTGTCAGCACAGAGGCAGATGGTGTATTTTCTGCCAGTGAGCTTCTGATTCTACACCTGGTGCTGTGACGCCCTCTGAGAAGGCGAATGCCATCTTGCCCTTCTATGGGACGTTTCAGGTTTGCCTGGTTTTTGTTCTAATGCATTCTCTCTGTTTTCCTTCTTAACAGTAACAGTTACACAATAAATATTTATTGAGTTCTTTCTAGTGCCAAGCATGCTAAGTAATAGAAACTGTGCCAATTTGACTCTTGGCTACAAAAAGCAGTAAGTAATTTCTAAATAACTTAAATTAAAAAAGAGAATGATAATAATTAACTGGAAAACCATTAACTTGCTCACAAAGTCAACAGGGAGCCTAGGAGGCTGCTTGGAGAAGTGAGTTGGAGCTAGGGGAGACGAGCTATGGGCTGAGTCACACACAGGAACAGCCACTTAAAATGCCACCCCTGTTTCTATGCCACAGGACCGGCTGCTCAGGTGCGCACCAGGGCTGTGGGATTCCTGACTGGTCGCAGCCACCACAGTTTTGAGTCACTCCCTCAGGTATCAGATTCCAAGCAATGGTTTCTGATGAGCAGGTGTGGGTCCCCTGCCCAGGAGAAAGCTGCAAAAGACTCGGCCCGCTCTGGTCCACGCTGGGAGTGTGGTTCCTGCCTCATTCTGTGTATGGGAGGCAGGGGAGAGGTAGCAGTTGACACCTGAAGGAAACAGGGAGGAGCCCAGACAGGCAAGGGTCTACCAGGCAGCCCAAGTGAGGTCGATGTTTCCTAGTAACAAAGGTAGGTGGGGAGGCGTGGCATGCAGAGTGCAGAGCTGCACCCTGTTGGGCCTTGTGGAGTGTCTTTTCTTGGGAAATCAACCTGGGAGGTCAGGCAGGGCTTTGCATTTGCACTGAGGAGATGCAGCCTTATCCTCCTGGCCAGGGCATCTCAGACCCCACACCACTGACATTTAGGCAAGTCTTCCCTCGTGGGTGGGTGTTCTGTTCTGTGCACTGTGGGATGTTGGCCTCTACCCACTGGATTCTAGTAGCAAGCCCTCCCACCCCCACTCCTAAGGACCAAAAATAAAGAATATCTCCAGAGTTTCTCGAAGCCTCTCTTCCCAACTTCCCTTCCCCACCCGTGCACCACAGTCACCTGGGGTTTTATTTGAGTGGATTCTCGAGCCTGCTTTGAACGACTGAAGTGGGAACTCTGGGATATGAGATTGTCTTTTCCTTCTGGATGGTTCTTACACCCTGGGGTTTGACTGCCATGGGAGTGGGGCACATTAGAAGATGGGTAGATGGGGTGGCGATGGCCAATCAGATTTGTAGAAAGATCCTGCAGGCAAGGGGAGGTGTAGAGGGAACAGGAGGAATTTAGGGAAGGCTGGGCTAGAGATGATGCAGCCTGAAATGAAGGATGGTGGTGGAGAGGAAGGGGAGGGGTGGACTTTGATGGGATTTGTAGGGTGGGTTTCTTAGGACTTAGTGACAGATGGAGGGAGGTCCTAAGGGAGAAGGGTCAGTGACTCCAAGGCTTCTGATCTGGGTGGACAAGGAATATAGCACGGAGATGAGGCTTGGGATAGCAATGAGCTCAGATTTGGAAATACTGGGTTTCAGGTGCTGATAGAACCTCCAGGTGGGTGTGAGTTTAGAGTAGGGAGGGAGAGGTCAGAGTTAGAGATATGGATGTAGGAGTCATCCTGGGAGCAACGAAAGCAGAAGGAGGAGTTGAGACCCCCAAGGAAGAGTGTAGAGTAAGAACCACGGAGGGCGAAAGGAAGCCCTGAAAAGTCAACTTTTAAGAAGGAGGCAGCCAGGTGCAGTGGCTCACGCCTGAAATCCCAGCACTTTGGGAGGCCGAGGAGGGTGGATCACCTGAGGTCATGAGTTCGAGACCAGCCTGGCCAACATGGTGAAACCCCGTCTCTACTAGAAATACAAAAATTAACCGGGCGTGGTGGCGCGTGCCTGTAATCCCAGCTACTTCAGAGGCTGAGGCAGGAGAATCACTTGAATCCAGGAGGCAGAGGTTGCAGTGAGCCGAGATCGACCCCCTGCCCTCCAACCTGGACGACAAAGCGAGACTCCGTCTCAAGAAAGAGGGATACCCCATGGTGAGCAGCGGCCTGGCCACCCTTGGTGGGGCCCGTTTGGGTCTGAGCAGTTTCCGCAGGGCTGCGGTCGCATCTTGCTGTGCTTTTGATTTTCACTTTCCTGATGACTGACACTGATGAGTGCCGTCTTTACTTGCTCCCCTCAGATCTTTGGTAAAGTGCCTCTTCTCATCTTTTGCCCATTTTACAACATCGGTTGTTTTCTGATTACTATCTGCATTCTAGGTTTCAAGGGTACCATGAACTCACTGAAAATGATAAAAAGAACATATGGTGGATTTAGAAAACACAGGACTCTCCAGACATGGCCTCAGGATGTGGTTTTCTTAAACAATTTCCTTTCCTGTTGGTATTTTAAGAATCTCAGTTTCCTTTCTTCGATGACTGAAAGATCAAAACGCAAATTCTTGGTGCAAAGGTGAAGCAGGTGGTCGGGTGTGGTGGCTCATGCCTGTAATCCTAGCATTCTGGGAGGCCGATGCGGGTGGATCATGAGGTCAGGAGTTTGAGACCAGCCTGACCAACATGGTGAAACCCCATCTCTACTGAAAATACAAAAAAAAAAAAAAAATTAGCCGAGTGTGGTGGCACACACCTGTAATCCCAGCTACTCAGGAGGCTGAGGCAGGAGAATTGCTTGAATTCAGGAGGTGGAGGTTGCAGTGAGCCGAGATTGCGCCACAGCACTCTAGCATGGGCGACAGAGCAAGACTCTGTCTCAAAAAAAAAAAAAAAGATGAGGCAGGCTCTGAGCGGAGAGACAGAGTCTTCCTCAGGAGCTGGGCCCCGCAATGCCCGTGTCTCCAGGGCTGCTGGCAGGCTGGCTTTTGTGGCTTTTTTGTCCTCCTGCAGTAGGAGGAACCGCAGAAGTGCCCTTGGGGTGAGCAGTGTGCTTATTTTATTTTATTTTATTTTGTCTCCTTCCATCATCATTGAGGTGTGGGAGGCCTGGCCCCGAATCTGCGGCCCATTCTGCAAGGTACAGGCTGTCTCAGAGAGAACATGACTGTCCTTCCCCTCCTGGTCCTCGAAACAAAACCCTCATGTCACAGGAAAAGAGGCAGTGCTGAGCTTTGCCTGCTGATGAGCACAGGTCGGTAAGCCAGGTGGGTCCGCCAGTGTCTGCCCTGGGCAGGGGGCTTCCATTCTGCTCCCACCCTCCCCATGGGGTGAAATTCAGGGCTTGGAGCATTACCCAGGCCCCTGCAGAGCAGGTGGCTTCCATCATGGAGGGAGGAAGAATAGGATCCTATCGTGTGGAGATGGCCAAGCACCTCAGGCTGCCATGGCAACACAGTGGGCAGGCCCTGCTCCTGGGGCTCCGGTCTCAGGGCAGGCAGCCCTGACCCACATTCTGCACTGGCCTCTCCTGTGTGGGCGCCGCAAGGGCTCTTCTGAGTAGTGATGGTCAGGACCACCTCATCCCACTCCGGGAGAAACCGTGGGCTGTGACCTCTGCCCCTTGGCCTAAGGTGGCATGGTCTCCAAGCCTCCACCTGGCACGTGCAGATCGAAATCTCCCTCCTAGTCTCCTCCCTTCCTCCTCACTGTATTTCCAAAGGTGGGTGCTCAGACCACACGAACTGTGGAGGCAACCCCAGCACTTCCTGAGCCCCCCAGGGCCTGACTGCCGCTTCCTCTATCCTCATCTGCTTCCCTGGGATGAAGGTTTGCTTTTCCTTTTCCTTCCTAAAATAGTGGCTTCCAGACCTCGGCTGTCTGACCTCCAGTAAGAAATACACGTAGTTGTGATCAAGTGTGTATGTATGTGAGTGCATCTGAAACAAAAAATTTAAGGAAACTCTACTCACTCGATGTGAAATTCAATTTCTTCTATTCTAGTCCATATTGTATAGAATCTATTACATTATTATCTCTTCTATTCCTTTAAAAAATTGCCAGCCGTACTCACTAAATTGATGACATGAACCACTAATGGTTTCAGACTTGAGCTTTGGAAAACACTGCTCTGATGAATGTGCCCGGAGTGGAGGTGGGAGTTCAGATTCCCACCATGTTCACCTTTATCCCTCCCCAGGTTCAGGGCTTAAGCAGGAAGGAGAGTTGGCTTTACCGAAGAAGGAGCACAGCCTCATCATTTCCTAAACACGTAAGTTCCAAATCCGCACCTCTCCAGTTACAGACACTCTCAGAGGATAAGCCCAGATATGACGAGAGGCACGATTTCTGTTTCCTATTTAGAATATGCAGAAGGTATTTCGATGGTCCTATGGCTTCCTTTTGTAATCTACTGACATTTTGGATTGTTTCATCAAGGAGCAAAAGGTGAACATTTTGCAAAGGCTACCCATATCTAGAAATAAAGTAACTCTGGGGAGGTGAGGTCTGAGCTGGCGTGGCCTCCCCTGGCCCTGGGAGCATAGACTGAGCCACAGAGGTAGGAATTATGATGCAAGAATGAGCCCTGCTAGCCAGGGAGGGGTGCCTTGGCGGCTCAAGGATTGGACTGCAAATACAGATAAACAGACAGCACTATTTACAAAGCTTACCTCTAAAACAAAAACATAAAAGGCTTGAAAGATTAGCAAGAAAATGTTGAATTTGGAAGTGACAAACAAAATTGATAATAACACCATCTTCCTTTGGAAACACGCAGCTTGCTTTCGCGTGTGAGGGGCGGCTGCGGTTGTCCTTACGTACATTGCAGAAGTGGAGGAGATACAGGGGACTGCTAAGTCCGTCCACCAGTGCCGAGTTCCTTGCCATTCACCCCACCACCAGGAAATTAAGACAGCACCTGCCTAAAATGGAGCTAGGAAGAAATTCCAGTAACAAGTCATCAGCTTTTATTTTAGAACACAAAGGGCTGCTGTGAAAGCTAGCTTATGCTAATCCTCTAGGAAAAGAGATTAGGGCCTTGGAAGAGCGAATTGCTTAGGAACAAATGACGCAGCTCACACTTGTCCCCCATATTCCTCTGATCCTCATTCTTTCCTTCCCTCCTACCCCGCCTTCTCCTTGCCGCAGACAGCTGCCAGTTTCCTCCCTAAATTTCTAGCGTAGCTTGTACCGAGCCCAAGCCAGGAGGGTCTACAGGTTGTCATGCAGCCCTGGGTAGGACAAAGGGCCCTCAGGTGCACGGTTCCTCCTGGTGAGAGCATGTGTCCCACGTGCAGTGGGTGGAGCAAGAAATTCGTTTTGCAAATGTTTCCAAAAGTGGAAGATCGACTTTCATCGTTTCAGAGAAATCCCTTTCAAAGCCGTAGTGGTTTCTCAGGCACACTCTCACCAGGCGTACAACTGGGTCTTGGAGCTCTGGCCTTGCGCTGCCACGGAAACCTCCAGGGAATTTAAAGACGGTGGCATTCCATTAACTCAGAACCCACAGCCAGTGCTAAAGAGGAGAGAAAGTCATGATGTGACGTGAAGGCTGAAGTCCTCTCAGGGCGCAGCTTCTAAGAGTCTCCAGCAATTAAAAAGATAACCATATGATGTCAGAAACTCAGTTCCTAAGCCTAAAATGTACAAATACACATTCACGTGGATACATACGTTTCCTTCAGAAACGTTAGCTACAGAAGCCAGGGAATATTTAGTATTCAATCACAGGAAAATAGCATAATACTCATAATGTTCCTAATAGCTGTCTCTTTACTAATATTATTTTCTTCCAGCAAATACAACCGGTATTCAAATTTGAGTATTAGTTAATAGTGCACAAAACAGAAGTACTGAAAAGTTGAAAAGTCGTTGTCTCAGCTTGTTCAGCAGTTACATAAAATTGCTATAATCCAAGTAGCCTTGTCTCTGAGGGGTTTGCAGAGTGCCGGGGGCAGCACCCCTCCTACCCAGCTGTGTGTAGCTCCTGGTACCTGGATGCTTCCCATGCCACGGTCAGCTACTGCTGCACTGGGGGCCAAGGGGCAGACACAGTCCTGGGGGGCAGACAGTTCTTGGAGCACAGAGTGAGCCTCATCCAGAGAGAAGGGTCCATGGACCCCTGGGAAGAAAACCAAGACCACAAACAGGAGGGACCATGAGCTCTCGCTGGGTCTGAGCTTGGCGGGGCAGAGATGGGCTGGAGATGGGTGGTGGTGGGGTTGGGGCGTGGATTGAAGATGGGAGGATGGGGCTGCGAGCCATGAAGTGAGAGGGAATGGTTTTCTTTTTCTCTGGGGTTCTGCAAACAGCAGACCCTGCCCTCACGGGACGTGAGACAGCAATGGCCAGACCACCCCTGTGGACCAGGCTGCTGAACGTGCTCCTGCCTCCCTTTGTATCAGCAAGTGCCCTGCTGGAAGCCCTGCCTATGCCCACACTGCTCTTGGTCGCCATTTAGGGAATGGTCAGGGCACAGGCCCACCTCACACATCCTCAGAGAGGTGAGGCTCAAAGAGCTTACCTGAGGCTGTGCGGTGCAGACTGACCTCTCCAGAGAAGTCTCCCCCAGCATGAAGCTGTAGCGTGTCCAGGTTCACAGAGACGTTGGGCCGGGTGAAGAGCACACCTTGTGCCCTGGTGGTGCCGCCTGTGTGGGAGCTGCTCATCCTACTGGGGCAGAACTGTGTGTGAGCTTTTTGGAAATTTCCTGAGCCAGTTGATTCACATGGAAGCTTCAAATCCCCACAGAAATTGACAAACACTGTAAGTGAGGCGCCACTCTCCCACAGGACAGTGCTGGCAACTGCTATGGCAGCCTCAAGTGAACAAGTCTGCAAAAGGGGCTCTGTCATCCCCTGGGACTGGTCCTACGGCAGCAGAAGCGTGAAGCAGTCAGGGAATTGGCATCTTCATGAGATCCCACTAATGCCATAAAAGCACCCCTCAAGATGTTGACCACCAGCCTCACTCAGCCCGGAGACCACAGCCAAGATGTAGCACATGTTTAGATTAGAGCCTCTGCAGTTATCTCATGCTGGACTGCCCATAAAATGCCATCAGGTGTTGCTTGTCCAAGGGTGATTTTTCTCCTGACAGGTGCTTTGGGAGCTTATTCCCTGAATGCACCACTGCTGAATGCATTATCTCTTCCTGAGTAACCTTGTTCCTAAAAACTTGGGCTTTAAGTAAAATACAGCTAACTCCCCTTGAGTGGTGTCTTCAACTCTTTGTGCTACTATTATAGAATAAATACCACAGGCTGGGTAATTTATAAAGAAAATAAATTTATTTCTCACAGCTCTGCAGATTGGGAGGTCCAATATTCAGGTGCCAGCATCTGGTAAGGACCTTTGTGCTGTGTCATCCCATGGTGGAAAGTGGAAGGGCAAGAGAGCATGGAAGAGAGAGAGAGAGAAAAAGAGGGATAGCCCAGCCCAATCCCCAGAGAACCCCTGTGATAACAGCCTTCATCCATTCACTAAGCAGAGCTCTCATGACCCAGTCACCTCTTAAAGACCACAGTCCCCACACTGTTGCACTGGGGATGAAGCGTCCAGCATGTGAACTTTGGGGCACACATTCAAATCATAGCAGATGGAATGACCAGTATGAGTATGAGCCAGAGAGGAATGCTCTCTGGGTATTTTACATTCCACAGGGGAAATAAACATTTTGTGTGACACAAGACATAACCAAGATACTAATGAATCGATCTGATTTAGGATCGGTCCAGAGAAAAGGAGAAACATACTTTTTAAACGAGGCGATAAGACGCCTGTGTGCACAGTTTTCCTGTAACACATCTTGGCCATCAGGAACCTGTGAGTCAGGCACAGGTGCAGTGCACAGGCCGGAGCGAGGCCTGTGAAGATAGAGCTCTGGAGGGGGGCTGCTCACGGCTCTGCTCATTCTCTGGGCACCAGGGTCTCTATGCAGTTGCCTGTTATGGTCTCATAGCCTCAAAGGATTCAGTTTTGCCTCAACTCAGGACGCTAACATGACAATACAAAGCCTGGAAGTGATGAAGCCCACACTGTGACCTGTGACCTATGAGTAGTTTTACTTCTCAGTTAATGTGAATCTAAATATTCAAAGACATAACAATATACTAATGTATTGGTGTGCACTGGGGGAGCTTCTCTTTAAGCTTGTTTCATGAAGAAATACAGAGGCTCTCAGGAAATAGGTTTGAAAGAATGAACGTAACATAAGGACCCTTTTTTCTAAGAAATGGGTGAACTCCCTTTGAGGGATGATTGAGCGCAGATCTCTTTATTTCTGGCCCCACTTGGACCCTCCTCCTTCTTCAGCTCCATAGATCCTTGGGTTTTTGGCAGACGTGACTCTTCAAGCGTCTCTTCCCTGCCTTAGCATGCTGAAGGCTGCCCGCAGACAGTGCTGTCTTTTCGTCTGCTGTGGGCTGAGAGCTCATGGTTCTGGTGGACTCCTCAGTTCCCTCTTCGTCAGCCCCATTCTAGGGTGTATCTTCCTCCAGGGTGCTGCGGTGTTTCCATGGTCTGCATTCCCCCATTGGCCTCCCGGTTGGGCTCCCAGGCTCAATGCCGTTTCTCTCTGATCCCCCAGGTGCAGAGGCAGGAGGGACCTAGCACCACCTGGCTGAGTGGACAAAGACTGAGAACAGGTGTTCCAGTGTGCAGAGGCCCTTCAGCTCCATGTTCTTTGGTGGGTTGTCAGCTCCATCCTCACCCTTCACCATCCGCCCCAGCCCCAACCTCGGGCTGCCGCTGTGGCTGGTCTTCACGCTTGCTCTCCTGTAGACCCCCCAACACCATTCAGCACAGCTGGGCAAATGCACCCAAGGAGATGGTCCAAACAAAATAATTCAGGAGCTAGGAATTCTGTATTTGAACAGCAAATAGCAGAGCTCTCCAGAAAGGCTGGGGCTGAGGGGCTGCTGCCATTGTGGCCTCAGGGGGTTGGTGGGACTTTGAGCTCTTGGGCCCCACGGACATCGCCTTTGCAGGACAGCTCAGGAAGACAGTTGCTGTTATCCTGCAAAGACCTGCAGTCTCAGAGGACACCATCTCTGGAAATGACTTCTCTGCTGGCTAGGTGCTCAGTCCTTACACAAAATCCCTTCTCACCCCTTGTAGTGTGGAGATGAGGCTGGAAGTAGTCGTAGTGAGAATAACAAGGTTTGCTTAGCATTGTACATTTCACAGCTCCTTTAGTCGTAGTGAGAATAACAAGGTTTGCCTAGCATTGTACATTTCACAGCTCCTTTTTACATGATTACATTTGATCCTCAGCACAGCCTTGTGAGGCATGGTTTTCCCCACGTTCCCGCAAAGACACGGAAGCTCAGACAGGTTGTGCTCCCCTGCCCCCGCCCTGGTGTTCTGAAGCTCTTCCATTTTTGTTACTGTGGAAAAGTCCAAGGCCGGTTAGAAAGATGTTCATTGAGAACTCAGATACTCGGAATAATTGCTTCAAGAGCATAGAGACAAGTTGACATAAAAATATTTCAACTATATGTTGTTTTATCCGTTTAACACAATTTTATTTAAGATGTTCAAAGTGCATTTCTTGAAGATGCCTTGAACTTGAAGCTATTGCCTCTCATTTTTCACCCTTATTGGGGTTAAAATGATCATTAGAGTGACCATGGTTTTTATCAGCTCATCTGTTACTCCTTCCTCCTCTGACCAGTGTTACACACGTTCAATTCAACAAACACCGATTGAGTGCCTCCGGTGTGCCAGGCAGCGGTCCGGGCAGCAGGGATGCAAGCAGAGAACATGACGGCGAAGCAGCCCTGGCCAGCGGAACTTGGGTCCGGTGGAGGGAGACAGCCAGGAAGCCAGCTGGATAAGTTAGTTATTTCTAAAGCTATATTTGGAATTGTATAGAAGTAAATCATGTATATAAACAGTTTGTTAGAATGTAATCAGCAGTATGGAGAAGAATAAAGCAGTGCAGAGAGAGGAGGATGGGGATGGGGTGAAGGCTGTAATTTTAATAAGGTGCCCAGCAAAGCTCTTCTCACCCCTAGTAGTGTGGAGATGAGGCTGGAAGTAGTCGTAGTGAGAATTACTATGAGAAGGGCTGTCTGAGCACAGCTAAAAGGTGTGAAGGTGCTGACCGTGAAGGGAGCTATGAAAGAACTGTACGGACCATGAGCCGGGCCTTCTGGGCATGAAATTGAGCTTCAGGGAAAGGGAGACAAGGCTAGAGAGAGTGGAGTTTGGTGGCAGCAGATCATAGAGGGCTGGTGACCTTGGGAAGATGTGAGGGAATTTCTAATGGAACTACGTCTCAGGAGGCTAAATAGGAAGTACAAGAGCTGGCCGGGTGCAGTGGGTCACACCTGTAATCCCAGTACTTTGGGAGGCCCAGGTGGGCATATCACTTGAGGTCAGGAGTTTGAGACCAGCCTGGCCAATGAGTGAACCCTCATCTCTAATAAAAATACCAAAAAAAAAAAAAAAGTTATCTGAACATAATAGCACGCACCTGTAATCCCAGCTACTCCGGAGTCTGAGGCAGGAGAATCACTTGCACCTGGGAGGCAGAGGTTGCTGTGAGCTGAGATTGCACCACTGCACTCCAGCCTGGGTGACAGAATGAGATTCCGTCTCAAAAAAAAAAAAAGAGTCCTTGCACTCCAGGGTGACAGAGCGAGATTCCGACTCAGAAAGAAAGGGAGTACGAGAGCTGTGTTGAGGACCGGGGGTTCAGACAGAATATGAATTCATTTTATCTTCACCCCAGAGTTCTGGAAGTCGTTAAGGGGAGCAGCTTGGGGGCTGTGGTCAGAGTGAGCTCTTCTGGAAGAGCACTGTCTCAGAAGCACCTGATGCCAGTTAGGCACCTGTGATTTGGCAGCTTGGTAATGGAAGAGGATGGTCAAAGGAACAATTACTCGTGACCAGGAGATCTAGTTATGTGGGAGGAGAGACACAGACACAGGAGCACACACACACATGCACAAACACATGCCTGCACAAACACACGTAAGCCTGTGCACACATGCATGCACATACAAACATATACACACACTCACAAATGTGCACACACAAAAATGTACACACCTGTACACACAAAATGCAGTCACACATGTACAAATGTGAACACGCAAAAAATGCACAAACACACATGCACATATGCACACACACACATGCACAAATGTGCACACACAAAAAGTATAAACACACATGTACACACAAAATGCACACACGCTCACACATGTACAAATGTGTATACACCAAAAAAGTATGAACACACATGTACACACAAAACCCACACACATTCACACATGCACAAATGTGCACACACACAAAAGTACAAACACATCTGCACACACAAAATGTATATACGTTCACATGAACAAATGTGTACACACACAAAAACATGTACAAACACACATGCACACATAAAATGCACATGCACAAATGTGCACATGCACAAATGCACGAAGCACACATACACGCAAGCATGCTCACGTACACGAGTACATGCATGCACAGACATGCACAAACATACATGCGGATGCCTGACCATGCACATCTGCATGTACACCAAACATACACAAAAACACACATGCACAGTTAACACAAGTTCAATGATGCAAATATGGCTGAAGTATAAAATCATTATATCATATTCAGTAATGGGCCATATGACTAGTGATTATGTTCCTGATGTTTGTGGAAAACACAAGTATTGGAAGATGAGGCAGAAAAAGAAGCTGCTATGTTAACCACTGTTGATATCAGAGAATACCTTGACCACAACGAGATACCACTTCACACTCACGAGAAAGCCTATAATAAAAAAGATGGTCAATTACAAGTGTTGGCTACGATGTAGATAAATTGGAGCCCTTAAATGTTGCTGGTGGGAACGTGAAGTACTGCAGGTGCTTTGGGAAACAATTTGGTAGTTCCCTAAGAAGTTAAACATAGAGTTATCACATGACCCAGAAATTCCCCTTCTATGTGGAATCAGTTACCCAAGATAACTGAAAAGATATGGTCACAAAAAACTTTATATATGATTTTCATAGCAGCATTATTCATAATAGTCAAAGAGTGAAAAGAGTCCAAATGTCTGCCAATTGATGAGTGGATAATCGAAATGTGGTCTGTCCACACAATGGAACATTATTCAGCCATAAAAAGCAATGAAATACATACATATTTGCACAACATGATGAAATTTGAAAATGTTATTCTAAGTGAAAGACACTGGATGCAGAAGACCACACATTGTATGACTATTTATGTGAAGCATCTGGAAGAGGAAAATCTATCGCGTTCATCTACCAGAGCTGCCATAACCAAGTGCCACAGACAGTGGGTTAAGTGACAAATTTATCATCTCACAGTTCTGAAGGTTGGAAGTCTGAGATCAAGGTGTTGGCAGAGTTGACACCTGGTGAGGCCTCCCTCTTTGGCTTGCAGATGGCCGCCTTCTCACTGTGTCCTCACATGGTCGACCCTCTGTGCCCGGGTCTCTCAGTGTTCTAGTGCCCTCTTCTTATAAAGATACCAGTTAGTTTGGATCAGGGCCCACCCATACAACCTTATTTTAACTTAATCACTTCTTTGAAGTCCCCGTCTCCAACTACAGTCACATTCTGAGGTATGGGGAGCTGGGGCTTCAACATATGAATTTTGGGGGACACAGTTTCAGCCCATAACATCTATGGGGCCAGAAAGGAGATGAGTGGTTGCCAGGGACCAACAACAGGGAAATGGAGAGTGACTGCTAATGGGTACTGGGTTGTGTACAGGGGCAGTGAAAATGTTCTAAAATTGGTTGCGAAGACAGCTGCATAACCTTGGAAAAATACTAAAAACCACTGAATTGTATAAAGAATGATTTTTATGGTATACGAATTATGTATCTCAATTTAAAAATAAGAGTATTTGCTAACCTCAAGAAGAGATTAATATAGGTGCCAGTGGGAGAAAGACAAGGCAAAATAAAGACAAAATCATGCAGAAAATGTTTTTCCTGTGATGTCTCTCTACTTTCCATAACTCCCAGCCAGGATTCCTTTGGCTGGTTTCCAAGTGCCTTTGACAAACCACCAGCTCAGGGTTCTTTCCCCCAACCACCACCCCCTAACCTCGTTGCCAGGCTACGGAAATCCAGAGCGCTGCTTGAGAAAGGAAAGCCAAGGACAGAACAGAGCCCTGGGGAGGAGCTCATGGTGGCCAAGCTGAAGGAGGCAGGGAATTTCTGTCACCCAGAGCCCTGGCAGAGGCTGCCGCTGTGTTGAGCCATCACTTGGTTGAGTTTCGTGGTGTCGCTGTACTTGGAAAGACAATTTCCTTTTCAGCAGCGTTGGTGTGGGCTTTGGATGATCTCTCCTGGTTCTTCATTTCTCTCTTTCTCATGAAAGCTCTTCTCTTCTCAGTAAGTAATTGTTCCTATTCTGTGTCCTTAGTGAGCATGGGAAAGAGTGGCCAGTTTGTGGCACGTTTTTTTTGTGATGCAGCCCAGAGGCCTCGATGTCTATAGCACTGCACTTTGGGAAAGGTGTGTTCTTACAATCGGCTCATCCGTGCTCTTGTCCAGGAGTAGGTATGCGCACACAGACACACGGAGCTCCATGACCTCACCCCTAGCCACTGCCATAGGGAACCACAATTTATTAAATGCATGGGAAAACACAGTATTTAAAAAACCTTTCCAGCTGGGCATGGTGGCTCATGCCTGTAATCCCAGCACTTTGGGAGGCTGAGGCGGGTGGATCACCTGAGGTCAGGAGTTCGAGACCAGCCTGGCCAACATGGTGAAATCCCGTGCCTACTAAAAATACAAAAATTAGGGTGCAGTGGTGCACACCTGTAGTCCAGCTACTTGGGAGGCTGAGGCAGGAGAATCGCTTGAACCTGGGAGGTGGAGGCTGCAGTGAGCCAAGATCACACTACTGCACTCCAGCCTGGGTAACAGAGAGAGACTGTCTTGGGGGTGGGGGGGAGGTATATTTCTCTGTAAAAATATCCTGATCGAAAATATGATACACGTGTGTGAGTGTGTGTGTCTTACGCTGTCACAAATCTTGAAAGGTCATACAAAAAGGCATATGGAAAGAAGCCCAGCGAGAAGAGTTTTCCTGCTGATGAACACAGGAAAGGCACTGCAGCAGATCCTGCTGGAACGGGTAGCAACTATTCGTGTTACTGCTAACAAGTTGAATATGAGGAGTCTTTAGTGTTTCTGTATTTGATGTCCTCGGTTCGTCTGACAACAGAGCCATTATTAGTGGCAGGAAATATCACTATACATTTATACTGAAAGTCTGTAGTTCTGGCAAAATTTTGAGAATTGGCAACTTTGTGAACATAAAGTTGCAAATTCTAATGATGCTTTTTAGAAGTCAGTTTTCTTTCACATGAATGCATGTGAAAAATTCACGCAGCTTTTGGTCGTCCAAGGTCCCAGGGATAGAGCGTGAGCCTTGAAACCTGCACCGACAGCCCGGGCGAGGCGGCTCCTTGTGCCAGGGCGCCCTCTAGAGCCGGAGAGAGGAAGCGGCGCAGGCGGCGGGCGGGGCCTCTGCACCCAAAAAACGCTTACCCCCACAACATATGCTGGTCCCCAGATGCCTGCCCTGGGTAACCAGCACGAATGAACAGAGACACCCCCAGGCTGTGTGAATCCTTGGGGTTCCCCTAGATTCATCTCTTGAGTTTTAAAACCGAGAAACTTGATATGCAGAGAAGAAAGACCCTTTTGAGGCAAGGATTCCATGGGAGGAAGACCCTCTCCCCAAACCCTTAATACCCACCCTCCCCAGCCAGCAGGACCCTTGGGGAGGAAAACCCTCTCCCCCACCCCTCATACCTCCCCCCAGACCCTCCAACCCCTCTGGGGAAGGAAGACCCTCTTCCCCCACCCCCTCACGAGCGCCCTCCCACCCCAGACAACAGGACCCTGGAGGAGGAAGAGCGTCTCCTCCACATCCCACAACAACCCCGCAGCCAGCAGGACCCTGGGGAAGGAAGACCGTCATTCCCACCCCTAACGACCACCCCCCACTCCCCAGCCCCAGCCAGCAGGACAGACGAGGTGCAGGCAGGCTCACGGGTTCGGTGGAGGGAGTTTGGGGTCACCCCAAAGCTTTCTCCAGCCAGTTCTGTGAGAACACTGGAGACACTGCCCTGCTGAGCAAGTGGCAGCAGCCTGGCCAGGGAGGCGTGGGCGTCACCAGTGAAGGGCCTGGTGGGGCCAGGGGCTGTGACCACATGTGGAGGGCCAGGGCCTGGGTGCGGGGCCTGGGTCGGGGGCTTCCCTTCTTGGGGCTGAGGTTTGCTCATCTGTGAGTCAGGCTTCGGTACCCATGCCTTGGGGTGGCTTTGAGGTTAAGGGGATCTGTTTGTGTGAAACAGATCCCTCAGCACACTCAACAGGTGACAGAGACCATGACTGTGATGTTGGACCCATCAGCCGCCCTTGCAGGTGAGCACATGGCACACCCAGGGGGAGCTGCTGATGACATGGCCCCAAATATACAACGCAGGTAAACCATTTCCCCTTAATTGTGTTCACAGATTAAAAGATGCTAATGGGAGAGCCACAAATTTCTAAGAAAGATAAAAAACCAATGTGTCATTATTGTAAACTATATTGGCCCCTGACACAGCTCAACACCACACACTTGTTCCTCTGCCCCCCCAAACATACAAACATGTACACACACACAAGCGGACACATAAGTACACACAGACATTTGGGAGCATGCACAAAGACACACAGATACACACACGTACACAGACACACATGAGCATACACAAAATCACATGCACACATGAGCACACACAGACACACATTACACACATGTGCACACACAGACACACACACGTGCTGAGAAGTGGGTTCAGACAGAAGGGGAGAGAGTCGGTCATGGAGTGACTTCTCTGTCTATGGGACACAGATGGAGAGCATTGTCCTCCGCTGGGTTGAGATGAGTGAAATGGCATCTATCACAGGCCACTTTGCCCTGAGGCAGCACCTCTGTGGCACCAGTAATGAGGAGCGGGCCACACCCCCCCCCCACCTCAGCTGGGTGGTTGGGGGCTGCAAGGCAGCCTGGCCACATAAGGGGGACATCCCATGTCTCCTTTTCGATGGCAGACTATGGAGAATTTCAGGACAGTCCCTGGGAATTAGGGACGGAGCCGTCTATCTGTGCTGAACCTTGCTGGGGTCCCAGTGACAAGCTTCTCACTGCCCGCATGAAAGACGCCATCCTAAAGTGTGTACTTAACCAATGGATGGTGTGCTGGCGTCTGTCCTGAGCACTAGCCTGACCCAGTGTCTCGGGGGGCAGGTCCAAGTGGCCACTGACTTAGGGGAAATGGAGAAACTGTGTGGGTGAGGGGTGCAGGCTGCTGGCATAAAAGACAAGTGACCTGAAGGGAAGGAGATGGCCGAGGAACCCGTCCAGGCGACCCACTGACAAACGTAGCGTGACCTGATAGCGTCAGGGACACCTACCATGAAAACAGAGAAATGGCCTAGTGCTGTTCCAGTCAGACTGTGGCAGAAGCTCAGGCCAGGACAATGCTGCACTAGGGAGCCTTGGGTTCAGCCCACACCCCTCCAGCAGAGGTACAGTCGGCACCAACCCCTCTAGAAAAGGATGAAGGCCAAGGCCATGGAATCCCAATAAGAGCAAGACAGTTCTTCCTCAGAACTGTATCCAGCATCCTCCTGCTTCTCATCCCTGTCCCCGAAGCCGCTGGTCTGGGCCACAGCCCCTCCCACCTGGACAAGTCCAGGTCCCCATCACCACTCTGTGCCCACCTGTGCACACCTGCCTCCTCTCAGCACAGCTTCAGGCTCAGTCTGGGCAGTCCCTCCTCTATCCTCCCATCACTGCTCCCCACCCACCTGTGCACACCTGTCTCCTCTCAGCACAGCATCAGGCACAGTCTGGGCGGTCCCTCCTTCATCCTCCCCTGCTCACCCCTCCGACCTCCCTACTGCTTCCTGAGGATGGAGTCGGGGTCCAGGGCAGGCCCTCTGCCCTCGAGGGCCCCTTTGTGGGGAGCATTCTTCCGTCAGAGGCTCTGTCAGAGGCATTTGAACCAGAGAGACTCCATCTTGAGTAGAGGCTTGGTAAAATAAGGCTGAGACCTGCTGCATTCCCAGTAAGTTAGACATTCTAAGTCACGGGATGAGATAAGAGGTCAGCACAAGACACAGGTCATAAAGACCTTGCCGATAAAACTGTTTGCAGTAGAGGAGCAGCCAAATCCCACCCAAACCAAGATGGCGCTAAGAGCGACCTCTGATAGTACTCAGTGCTACACTCCCACCAGCGCCATGACAGTTTATGGTCTAAAAAGGGGAAGCATGAATAATCCACTCCTTGTTTAGCATATCATCAAGTAATAACCATAAAAACGAGCAACAAGCAGCCCTCGGGGTTGCTCTGCCTATGGAGTAGCCATTTTTTTATTCTTTCCTTTTTAATAAACTTGCTTTCACTGTACTGTCTGAGCTCGCCCTGGATTTTTTCTTGCGTGAGATCCAAGATCCCTCTCTTGGGATCTGGATTGGGACCGCTTTCTGGTAAGAGCCCCCTCCCTCCCCACCACCTCACCTTGGCTCACCTGCCACCAGCCCCCATCCCCTTCTCAGCTGCCCCACGCTGCCCACTTCTGGACCCTTCTCCCACCTTCCTGGCTTTGTCATCACACAGGTCACCTCCTTCCAGACCATGGCACCTAAATCTTAGGCCTCGTCACTGTTTCTCCCACCTAACAGGGCCAAGGAGTCCACCGTTCACCCACGTTTCCTAAGAGCCCAGAACAGCACCTGCACACAGGAGGCGTTTAATACATGTTTTTGAATGAGTGAACGATGGATGAATAAATGAAAAGCAACTTGGGTTTCTCTAGGTGTGTCCACAGCTAACTGCATGGTATAATCTGTGTTTGAATACCTTTCTGTACAAAAAAGACAAGAAACCAGCACTTGGGCTTGAAAAGATAGATTTCCTTCACCTCCAAGACTTCGCCCACCGTCACCTCATGATAGGTTTCACCCTGCACAGCTTAATAAGCCTTTGGAAACAAGCTTCCTGTTGGTGTCCAGTGAGCACAACTTCTTTATCCAATATGTAGT
>NW_012106474.1:5635202-5638847 GCF_000951045.1 Mandrillus leucophaeus
TCCTAAAGTGTGTACTTAACCAATGGATGGTGTGCTGGCGTCTGTCCTGAGCACTAGCCTGACCCAGTGTCTCGGGGGGCAGGTCCAAGTGGCCACTGACTTAGGGGAAATGGAGAAACTGTGTGGGTGAGGGGTGCAGGCTGCTGGCATAAAAGACAAGTGACCTGAAGGGAAGGAGATGGCCGAGGAACCCGTCCAGGCGACCCACTGACAAACGTAGCGTGACCTGATAGCGTCAGGGACACCTACCATGAAAACAGAGAAATGGCCTAGTGCTGTTCCAGTCAGACTGTGGCAGAAGCTCAGGCCAGGACAATGCTGCACTAGGGAGCCTTGGGTTCAGCCCACACCCCTCCAGCAGAGGTACAGTCGGCACCAACCCCTCTAGAAAAGGATGAAGGCCAAGGCCATGGAATCCCAATAAGAGCAAGACAGTTCTTCCTCAGAACTGTATCCAGCATCCTCCTGCTTCTCATCCCTGTCCCCGAAGCCCCTGGTCTGGGCCACAGCCCCTCCCACCTGGACAAGTCCAGGTCCCCATCACCACTCTGTGCCCACCTGTGCACACCTGCCTCCTCTCAGCACAGCTTCAGGCTCAGTCTGGGCAGTCCCTCCTCTATCCTCCCATCACTGCTCCCCACCCACCTGTGCACACCTGTCTCCTCTCAGCACAGCATCAGGCACAGTCTGGGCGGTCCCTCCTTCATCCTCCCCTGCTCACCCCTCCGACCTCCCTACTGCTTCCTGAGGATGGAGTCGGGGTCCAGGGCAGGCCCTCTGCCCTCGAGGGCCCCTTTGTGGGGAGCATTCTTCCGTCAGAGGCTCTGTCAGAGGCATTTGAACCAGAGAGACTCCATCTTGAGTAGAGGCTTGGTAAAATAAGGCTGAGACCTGCTGCATTCCCAGTAAGTTAGACATTCTAAGTCACGGGATGAGATAAGAGGTCAGCACAAGACACAGGTCATAAAGACCTTGCCGATAAAACTGTTTGCAGTAGAGGAGCAGCCAAATCCCACCCAAACCAAGATGGCGCTAAGAGCGACCTCTGATAGTACTCAGTGCTACACTCCCACCAGCGCCATGACAGTTTATGGTCTAAAAAGGGGAAGCATGAATAATCCACTCCTTGTTTAGCATATCATCAAGTAATAACCATAAAAACGAGCAACAAGCAGCCCTCGGGGTTGCTCTGCCTATGGAGTAGCCATTTTTTTATTCTTTCCTTTTTAATAAACTTGCTTTCACTGTACTGTCTGAGCTCGCCCTGGATTTTTTCTTGCGTGAGATCCAAGATCCCTCTCTTGGGATCTGGATTGGGACCGCTTTCTGGTAAGAGCCCCCTCCCTCCCCACCACCTCACCTTGGCTCACCTGCCACCAGCCCCCATCCCCTTCTCAGCTGCCCCACGCTGCCCACTTCTGGACCCTTCTCCCACCTTCCTGGCTTTGTCATCACACAGGTCACCTCCTTCCAGACCATGGCACCTAAATCTTAGGCCTCTTCACTGTTTCTCCCACCTAACAGGGCCAAGGAGTCCACCGTTCACCCACGTTTCCTAAGAGCCCAGAACAGCACCTGCACACAGGAGGCGTTTAATACATGTTTTTGAATGAGTGAACGATGGATGAATAAATGAAAAGCAACTTGGGTTTCTCTAGGTGTGTCCACAGCTAACTGCATGGTATAATCTGTGTTTGAATACCTTTCTGTACAAAAAAGACAAGAAACCAGCACTTGGGCTTGAAAAGATAGATTTCCTTCACCTCCAAGACTTCGCCCACCGTCACCTCATGATAGGTTTCACCCTGCACAGCTTAATAAGCCTTTGGAAACAAGCTTCCTGTTGGTGTCCAGTGAGCACAACTTCTTTATCCAATATGTAGTAAAAGTTTCAGTTTGCTGTCCCCCTTTGTAGGAACAAGCAAAGTTTCGGAGCAGCTGAGGATCAACACCGATGCTTTAACAGCAGCGGGTCTCAAGGTGTGGTCTTGGACCAGCGTCACCCGGAGACTTGTGAGAAATGCACATCCTTGGCCCCACAGAGCTGTGGCCTCAGGTGGGGTGGGGCCTCGAAAACTGTTGTCACAAGCCCCCCAGGTGATGGATGCCCACTTGAGTTGAAGAACCAGAGCTCCTGGGGGAGAGGAGGAGGGGGCTAAATAAACACAGTCACCTGAAGACTGGGAAGGAGATGTTTACACCTTTCCGAAAACTCATTGATGTGGAGATAATTCCGTAAATGACTCGCTCTGGACCCATCTGGAAGTCCAGCCCGGACTCCATTCCCAGGCACAGGGACGTCCCACCTCCCCCGGTACTGCCCCCTCCATAGGCACCTTGATGGGATTAAAAAATACACCAAAAACCTTTCTGTTGACAATACTTAGCGTCAAATACCTCTGTCCTCACGGGAGGCATATCTGCATTCGATTAATATGTGCATAAAATGTTGTCCTTGTCTGAGCCCAAATACACAAATTGGAAAATCAAAGCGGGCCCCTTCACACCTTTTGCTGGCTTCATCCTGAACATTTATTTGTTTTAAAACAACTTCCTCAGCGAATTTCCTTTCGAAAAGAAGCTCCTCTCCATTTTAAAGGGAAATTACCCCTCCTTCTCCTTCTCCTCAACCAATTTCTGACAGTGACCCCTTAATGAGAGCCAGCGAGGTTGCAACTGGCATTTTTCCCGTCCTCCGTTTTAAAGCCATAGGTCAGGCTTTTTGGAAATAGTCTCAGGGAGATTCAGATGGCTTCAAAGAAGTGACATTTTGTATGGAATTTATACTAATGCCCAACTAATGCTTTTGTTGTGTGTGTAGGGCAAATAATTATTTAAATGCAGTAGACTTTGAATCATGTTCCTATGAGGAAATTATAAAACGATCTCTAATAAGATACTTAAAGGCATTAAAGAACACATGTTCTACTCCAAATAGCATTTCGTCATAAAAGTAGAATTTTAACTAGTACCTACTAAGAGTAAAAATAGAAAAACATCAACTTCTAATGAAAAAATTTGAAGTGTTTAATCATGTCCAGCAAATATTGGTGGTACCTAATTTTTGATGCCTCCAGGGCACCAAAATTGTTTTTATGTTTTTTGACAAAGCTTTTCTGTCTCTGAGACGGATTAATTGAACATCTTAAAGGCTATCATTTACTTAGTGACTTCATTTTTCTCATGACCAAAGATGTGGAAATTGCAAAATTTGACCAATTTTATTAAACAGACTTTAGAAATCATTTCATCCAACCCTGTGTCTTCCCAACAAGGGAAAGGGGAGAAGTTTACGAGAATGTGCCCTGTGCCCAGAAGCCAGGGTGAGTGGGCACCATTCCAGCCCCTAATGCCCTTCCACCCTTTTCTGTCTGTCTGAATGAGATGCTTCAGAAATAATTTTTTGTAACACTTTTTAACACCTTGGAATCATTAAAGGAATCTGTTTCTTGCTAATTATAAATAAATGGAGTCAAAGTCTAAGGCACATTTACTATATTTTCAGTGTTTACCATAATTTGGGGTGTTGCTCCCTACTTTATGCTAGTCTAAGGCTCAACCTGCATTCACTTCTAAGTCCATCATGCAGACTTTGAAGTCTATGTTAATTGGACTATGGAAGGGAGATCTGAATTTCAGTATCCT
>NW_012106474.1:5639417-5643784 GCF_000951045.1 Mandrillus leucophaeus
GGCTGAGGCAGGAGAATCGCTTGAACCTGGGAGGCAGAGGTTGCAGTGAGCCGAGATCGCGCCACTGCACTCCAGCCTGGGTGAAAAGAGCAAAAAACTCCATTTCCAAAAAAAAAAAGAAAGAAAATGACTCACCTTGTGTTTAAACACCTTATTTAATGCTGGAGGAATGTAAGGAGGAGTAGAAGGTAATAGATTCAAGGGGCCTTATAAGGAAACAGGAAGAGAGGGGAATTTTTCCATGAGGAAAGAATTTTCATTTTACAGTCAGAAGAATTAACACCAAGACAAATGAAGGGACTTACTCAGGACAAGGCTCCTATCCATGGGGCTCAGAGGTACTTGGGAGTTACTTCCAAGCCATATAAACAATACCAAGCTTTGGGTTTATTTTATTATTTACTTAATTATACTTAGGACAGGCCTATAGTTTAGGCTTTTAGTAAATGTATGCTGTTTTGAATTAGTTGAACTTTAAAAATGGATTACTTTCTCAATAGTATAGTTTATTAATCTTTCAGTTTCCATTTTAACCGGAGACTTACCATGTAATTCAATGTTTAAAGGATATGGTTGTGTTTTATTGCACCTTGAATTGCTAAATTTAAATTTGTTTTCACTTTTTCATGCTTTTGATTTTTTCTTCATTTAAAGGATCTAGACCCACATGTACCCAAATTAGTAGGCATTAATGTCAAGTGGACTGTTGAAATAGCAGAGTAAAAAAAGTATAATTCAGAGGATTCGCATGCAGAGTGGAACCACCCAACCTCCCTGTCCTCCTCACGTCACTAACACGTAGGCTCTGTTACCGCGGGTTTCAAAACCAGGCTTTCAGATGTGTTTCAGGGGTGACAATGTTTTGGAGGAAAAATTCAAAGCCCATTTTTTTTCCTGTTCAAATAGCTATGAACACGTAAGCCACTGACTTTTCTCATCCGGGGAACACTGATGATGACATTTGTTGAGCTGTAAATCTCTAGGTTAAAACAAAGGACGAGATCAGTGCAGAGCAAGATACTTAAAGCACTGACCACAGGCCTAGTCAGGGAGGCACCAGCCCATCTCTCTCAGGACTGCCAAGGGCGGGTTTATCGGGCTCTACCGTCCTTCCACATGAAACTTGGCATGACCAGTACTTTGAAGCCTGAATGAAAGAAAACAGATCCAGCCAAGCTTGGTCTATATAATCATGCCTTTCCCCACCTCTGTCCACCAGGAAAGAGGAGCCTGATTTAGGATCCTCTGTTTTAAGCCTGAAGAGGGCAGATTCTAATCTTCCCCATTTCAAAAATCACAAACTTGCCTTTGTTGCAGAATTAGAGCTCTACAGATTTGCTCTCAGAGTTGACAACTACCAAGATAAAATGGTTAACTTAAAGGATTCTAATATAATAAGTGTTATTTATTTAGTAGGAGCAAAGACACAAGTGAAAGTGCTAGTATTTGGCAGACTTTGATGGATTTAAAAATCCTATCATTTATTGTTTTTAGCAAACATTTTCCAGGTGGGCATTATTCCATTAATGACCTTATTTGAAGACATTTATATCAGATAGATAATTAATAAAAGTATATACGTAGCAGCAATGCTAAAGTGATTATAACTAAATAATTAGTTCTGGCACCAGAAATAATTCAACTTTAAAAAAAAAATAGCAAATTCTATTTCTTTTGCTACTTTGCATACATTAGGTGCACAGTAAATAATGGTTTGTTGTGGGTTGTGCTTTAAAAACACCAAAATAACTAATTATTTGATTAAAGTGGTGCTTTGTCTCAGGAAACCTAGTACACAATTTCCAGAGTCCTTGAACTCAGTGGAGAAGACCATAGCTTGTACAATTACATTGTTTCCTCAACAGGGTGACCAGAGTCCAATCAAGACAACCTATCTCAGTTTGTAAGCATCATTTTTTTTTTTTTGAGATGGAGTCTCGCTCTGCCACCCAGGCTGGAGTACAATGGCCGGATCTCAGCTCACTGCAAGCTCCGCCTCCTGGGTTTACGCCATGCTCCTGCCTCAGCCTCCCAAGTAGCTGGGACTACAAGCGCCCGCCACCTCGCCCGGCTAGTTTTTGTATTTTTTAGTAGAGATGGGGTTTCACCGTGTTAGCCAGGATGGTCTCGATCTCCTGACCTCGTGATCCGCCCATCTCGGCCTCCCAAAGTGCTGGGATTACAGGCTTGAGCCACCATGCCCAGCCGCATCATTTTTTTTTAATACTCTCAGTAGAGTGTGTTTTGCAGTTAACAGTGACATTAAATCTCCATTGGTTATTTTGCACAAATGAATGCATGTGTGGTATGCATATGCATGTATACATGTCCATGTGTGTGTATATATCTTTTAAAATTATACCAAAAAGAAAGAATAAGATCAACTGTCTTCATTCCATCAGGAGTGCATTAATGAAGCATTTATATTATCTCTCCTATATAGAAGTGAACTATTCAGTAACTTCAGCTATTCAAGACTTCACAGATAACAAGAAATAAGCAAAATGATCTTAACAATCAAAATAAATGTCACAGAGCCCATGAACTAAATAATCATAATTGTTGAAATATTGATAAAAATATAATAGCAAGCACTTATATAGGATTTACTGCGGGCAGCCTGCCTCCAAATGCTTTATATGGATCAGCTAACTTAGTCTTCACAAAAACCATTTAAGCTAGGCATTATTACTATCAACTCCATTTTGCAGTTGACGAAAATTGAGGTATAAAGAAGTTAAGTAACCTCTTACAGTCCTGTAGCTTGTCAAGTGGCAGAGCTGGCATTTGAATCCGGCAGGTGGCTGCAGATTTTCAGCTCCTGGACACTTTTCTTTGGCCTTTTAGCCTCTCAAATGGACTTTGTGTCACAGTACTTCTATATGCTCATACATTTTCCTTGTAGGCGGGATAAACATTCATCTAAACTTTATGGGCCATTTTTTATTTTCTTTACAGTTGATCAACCAAATATCTGATTTTTAAAAGTGCTGTTGTTTATAAATGATGGTCATTATGGTCATAGATTTTTCTTAAAAATCTCTAGTCTTCTCCCCATTTCTAACAAGGATGGATATCTGTTTTCCTTGCACTTGGAAGATCAGAAGTAGTGACTGAAACCTGGGAGTGAGGCAGTGAAACAGTCAGCAGCAAGAGTCTCAGGTAAGGGCAATGAGAGAGGGAGAAGGCCCAGGCCTGCTAGTGCAGGCCGGGAGATTGTCACCACTGTCAAACAGAGATGGGTTGCTGGTGGTCACTGGGAAGTTGCAGAGTCTTCAAGAGCAGGTTTCCCTGGGGTGGAAATCTAGCAAGGCCCTGGGCAAGCTTGCCAGGGGCCTCCTCTGCATCCCCTCAGAGGCCTCTGAGATAGGGAGGCATGAGGGAACTCAGGACTTCTGAGAACACCTGTGAAGAGGACTATGGTAGCAGGACTCTGATACTCCCAGGAACACCCTAAAGATGTGCCCTTGACTTGAAGAACGGAGCCATCAGCAGTGGGAAAGAGCACTTTTGATGTCTGGTGGTATGAAAATACATTCCACCTTTGCTTCTTGGAGCTTAAAGCAACTTCTTGTAGAGGATGGTAACTGAAAGAGCTGCCCCTTAGTTTGGACATGGGGTCCTATCATGGAGGAGTCTTCCCCAAGCCCACCCACCTCCATCCTAGGAAGAGAGAAGAGCTGCGGTGTGATCCAGCAGGAAGAATGGGGGTGCTGCTCCCCTTCTGCCTGAGCCTGAGTGGGCAGACTTGCTGTGGCTGCAGGGATGACAGCTGCACCTCCTGCGCAAAGCAGGATCATGGCCACAGCAGTGGGGACCTGGACAGCTGGGGCCACTAGACTAGACCACCAGACAGATAGAGGGCTGGAGAAATGTAGAGGTGGCAGCAACACACACAAGCAGGCAGGCAGGCATCAGGGGCTGTCAGGAGGAGAATATAGGATGCTTGTGGCAGTAGAAGTGGGTCCCTGGAGCAGCCCGGCAGTTCCTGGATTGGTTCTGCAGACCTGAAGCTCTCCCAGGTCCTTGATGCTCTCCTGGGAGGGTTGACCACTTAACTCTGTCAAATGAGGTAATGAAGGGGCATTGGCAACAGGTTTAGCATGTATTGCACCACAGGTCGGGCGCGGTGGCTCATGCCTGTAATCCCAGCATTTTGGGAGGCTGAGGCAGGCGGATCACGAGGTCAGGAGTTCGAGATCAGCCTGGCCAATATGGTGAAACCCTATCTCTAGTAAAAATATAAAAATTAGCTGAGTGTGGTGGCGCATACCTGTAATCCCAGCTATTCAGGAGGCTGAGGCAGAAGAATCACTTGAACCCAGGAGGCAGAGGTTGCAGTGAACTGAGATCATGCCACTGTACTC
>NW_012106474.1:5644679-5671954 GCF_000951045.1 Mandrillus leucophaeus
TGGCGCGATCTCGGCTCACTGCAAGCTCCGCCTCCCGGGTTCACGCCATTCTCCTGCCTCAGCCTCCCGAATAGCTGGGACTACAGGCGCCCACCACCGGGCCCGGCTAATTATTTTTTTGTATTTTTAGTAGAGATGGGGTTGCACCGTGTTAGCCAGGATGGTCTCCATCTCCTGACGACGTGATCCGCCCGCCTCGGCCTCCCAAAGTGCTGGGATTACAGGCGTGAGCCACCGCGCCTGGCAGTACTAACGTTATTGGTAACAGCCAAGTTAGCAGTAACTCAAATATGCAACCATTGAGAAATGCATGTATCACGTTGCATTATGCTTATCTTTTCACATATTGTATGTCTCCTGGCTAGATGAAAGTTTGGGGGTAGGAACCTTATCTCAATTATTTTTATCTCCTTGGCCTTTGACAGAATCTGGCACAAAAACACTCAATCAATGTGTACCAAGAGGAAATTAGCTGAATTGAAGTAGATAATTGGGTGTAACAATGTTACCATAATTATGTAAATTATTATGTGCTACATGGAAATATATACACAATATAATTAAAAAATCAAAACACCAAACAAAATGTGTGCAGCAATTCCAGCTACGTAAACTATACAGATGTCTATCATGAGAGAAAGTATCATTTGTAATAACGATAAGACAAGTGTGGTTGGAATCACAGTGAGACCTTGTTCTAGTTTCTTAACAAATCTCAGTTTGTTCACCTGTGTAATTAAATATCTACTTTCTGAGGTTGTGGTGACTATATGTTGAATTAAACCCACATAGAGTATAGAAAAGAGTTTGGCTTATAATGTGTAAAGTAGATAATTGTTGAGTTAAGTAATAATGAAATAGATGTTCTAAAGAAAATAGAACCCAGCACGGAGCCTGGCACTTGGTAGGTGCTCAAGAAATAGAAATCACTTTTGTTATTTTTAGAAATAGAGGGGGATGTAGTGATGTTCAGAGTTAAGGAGTTAGTCTAAAAGTGCATTTGTGTAAAATCGACAATAATAATAGATGGTAAAAACAAACAAGTCAGAGAAGCAGGAAAGTAGGTTACACTTTTGAAACCATCAAATGAAAACAATGTTTTAAAATTTATTTATTTATTTATTTATTTATTTATTTATTTATTTATTTTTTGAGACGGAGTCTCGCTCTGTCACCCAGGCTGGGGTGCAGTGGCTGGATCTCAGTTCACTGCAAGCTCTGCCTCCCGGGTTCATGCCATTCTCCTGCCTCAGCCTCCCGAATAGCTGGGACTACAGGCGCCCGCCAACTCACCCGGCTAGTTTTTTGTATTTTTTATTAGAGACGGGGTTTCACCGTGTTAGCCAGGATGGTCTCGATCTCCTGACCTCCTGATCCACCCGTCTCGGCCCCCCAAAGTGCTGGGATTACAGGCTTGAGCCACCGCGCCCGGCCCTAAAATTTATTTTTAAATCGCACTACCCACATGGCTTAGTCCAGTTTGTGCTGCTATAATGGAACGTCTGAGACTGAGTAACTTACAAAGGCCAGGTATTTATTTCTCACAGTTCCGGGGCCTGATCAAGGCCCTGGCAGCTCAGGCCTAGCCTCACTGCTTCCAAGATGACACCTTAGATGCCGCATCCTCCAGAGAGGAGGAACGCTGTGTCCTCGCATGGCAGAAGAGCCGAAGAGAGACAGAGAGCAAGAGAGAACAGCCACTCCCACTGGCCCTTTATATAGTGGCATCGAACCATCATGAGGGCAGAGCTCTCATAACCTAAACACCTCCCACGAGGCCCCACCTCCCAGCACTCTTGCACCAGGGACTAAGTTTCTAATTCATTAATTCTGAGGGGCACATTTAGACCTTAGTGCCAGGCAACCTGACCATCCAGCCTGTCTCACTGCCCTAAACTTAAGGATTGCTGAAGTTTTACTTTTAGATTTCTAGAGTAGAAAGGAATCTTATAAATTGCTGCTTATTTCATTTATACCTATTGCTTGAAGAAATTTGATGTGGCTTATAGTAAACACACACACACATACAATCGCACCTTTTTTTTTTTTTCCTAAGAAAAGCAAATATAATTGAATGTTTAGGACAGAATATCAAATCATAGCTCATTCAGCAAATGTTTGCATCCTTAGCGTGAACAATCTTCATTTATATTAGGACACAAATGTCACAATAGCCAGAGTGCATTCAGCACTTGCTATGGGGCAGGCACTGTTGGAAGCACTTTGCAGGGATCAATTCAACTGGCCCGCACCCCACTGTGGGATGGGTTCTACTGTTGTCATTTCCAGTGTACAGGTGAGAAAAAGGAAGCACAAGAAGCTCGTGTGACCTCTGCAGACACACAGCTGGGAGGCAGCAGGGCTGCGAGCTGAGCCCTATGGTCTGGTTAGAGGCCAAGTTCCGAAATATCACAAGTTCTAAAATGCTGTGGGGGCTTTCTCAGAAAGTTCAGCCGAGTTAGGGACAGAGACACATGAACAAGCATATTATCTAAAACGAGCTAGGTGCTAAAGTGGAAATCTATCAGTAACCTTTTGGTGGAAATGAAGATGCTGCTGCAAAGACACTGGGCTGATGGGAGGCAGGTGCTTTGCTCTCTGGGACTCTTAAGTTGATAAAGAACAAAGATTCAGGTCAGGTGCGGTGGCCCACGCTTGTAATCCCAGCACTTTGGGAGGCCGAGGCAGGTGGATGACCTGAGGTCAGGAGTTCGAGACCAGCCTGGCCAACGTGGAGCAATCCTGTCTCTACTAAAAATGTAAAAATTAGCTGAGCGTGGTGGCGGGTGCCTGTTGTCTTAGTTACTAGGGAGGCTGAGGCAGGAGAATCGCTTGAACCTGGGAGGCAGAGGTTGCAGTGAGCCGAGATCACACCACTAGATTCCAGCCTGGGTGACAGAGCGAGACTCTGTCTCAATTTTTAAAAAAAGTTGAAAAGTTTCAAAAGCTTGGAGGAAGAAACAGCCACTTTAGTTTCCTGTCTTAGTCACCTCGGGCTGCCGCAACATGTGACCACAAACTGGGTGGAGGACAACCACAGAAGTTTATGTCTTACAATTTGGGTCCAGATGTCCAGAATCAAGGTGCCAGCCTCTCCAGATAGCAAGAGATGGTGTGGTCAAGCCAGTGTAAGCCCAGGAGCCCAGGTGGCTGGGCTGTGTCTGCACAGCCTTTGGATAAGGCCTCAGAAGGATCATAGCCTCAGTGTTCTGCCCCACCAAGGGTGCCTTAGAGAGGTCAGGGCTGAGCCTCATGGATCCAACCAGGGAGCCCCTGAGGACCCGAAGGGTGTTGACTCTGGGTCACTCAGCAGGACCCAAAGATAGAAAAGGGCTTGCCTCAAAAACATTGGTAGGTGGGGCCTTGGGCTCATGGAGTGGACCCGGGTGAAATCCACGAGAGACAAAGATTTTGAGGAAATGACTTTCACAGAAACACTGCCGGCCTGGGTGGGAAGGAACAGAGAGAGCGCAGGATGAAAGCAGGCTGCCGGACTCCCCAGATTTTGCTGGCTGGTAGTAGGCTACAAAGCGTCTCAGCTACGAACATGGGCAACCTTTCCTTCCAAACAAGTGCAGTGCAGATGCGGGAACCAAGAGCCCAGACGGGGAATCCAGAAGCCAGGAGAATTCTCCCCAGCCCTGGAAACCTGACTGAGAACCCCCAACCTTTACTTTTCTGGATTTGGAATTGCTGTGAAGTCAAGATGCCTTTTATCTGCCATTTCCTCCCCTTGAAAACTGAAATGTCTATAGCTGCATCTGGTGCCTGCTCCCCACGGGGCAGGTCACTAATCTCTTTAGTTTCCTGGGTCCATCCCTGGAGAGGAATTGTCTCCCAGAACCTGAACCCAATGATTGCACCACGACCCTCTGCTGACCTTTGACCTGATTTAGATGATGACATTTCAGGCTTTGAGCTGATGTCATGAAGCTCCGAAAATTTTAGGTACCTGGAGCAGGTGAATGACTTTTGCACATGGGAGTGAGGCAGGGGGGCGTGTGGCAGACTCCCAGGTGCCTCCAGGTGTAATTGCCTTTTGTGCAGTCACCTCCCCTGAGTCACAGAGAAGGACTGGTGACTGACTTCTAACCAGTGGCTACAGCAAAGGTGATGGGAAGTCACTCTGGGGATGACTCACATCACACAGGACTGTCTTGCGGGGAGATTTGTTGTCTCCCTCACTAGCTCTGAAGAAGCCAGCAGCTACCACAGATCCTACAACTGAAAAGAGCTGAGTGTTACCAACCACATGCCAGCAGGGGCATGCACGCTCCCCCAATCAGACTCCACATGAGAACCTGTCCGGGCCACAACCTGGCGGCAGCCTTGTGAGACCCCAGCAGGAGAGCCAGCAAGTCCAACGCTGAACTCCTGACTCACAGATTCCTTGATATAATAGGTGTGTGTTGTGTTACATTGCTGCAGTGGGGGCAATTTCTACACAGCAATAGATAACTAATGCATGCAATTTATTCCTTTAAAAGAAGTAAAGAGTGCGATGCCAATAAGTAAAGATTTTAGTGGCCACACAATGGTTGGTTTGCATCATTATTTTTATTCATTTGAGCATATCTGTGTTAGTCCATTTCCATACTACTATAAGGAACTGCCCGAGACTGAATAGTTTATAAAGGAAAGGGGTTTAATTGACTCACAGTACAGCATAGCTGGGGAGGCCTCAGGAAACTTACAATCATGGTGGAAGGGGAAGCAAGGCACCTTCTTCACAAGATGGCAGGAAGGAGAGGTACCCAGCAAAGCGGGAAGAAAGAGCCCCTTATAAAACCATCAGGTCTCATGAGAACTCACTCATTATCGCGAGAACAGCATGCGGGAAACTCTCTCCATGATTCACTTACCTCCACCTGGTCTCTCCCTTGATATGTGAGGATTATGGGGATTATAATTTAAGATGAGATTTGGGTGGGGACACAAAGCCTAACCATATCACTATCTTTGTTGTTGTAGAGATGGTGTCTTGCTATGTTGCCCAGGCTGGTCTCAAATTTTAGGGCTCAAGTGATCCTCCTGTGTTGGCCTCTCAAACTGTTAGGATTGCAAGTATGAGCCACCACACCCAGCCTGAGCATATCTTTAGAACATTTATAGCCCAGTTCACTAATAAAGAGATAAATGATAGGCTTTAAAACAATTTTTCATGTAGTAGTAATTTTTCCGTATATTTTAGTCCTCAAGTTTTAGTTGTTACAATTTAGTAGATGAAACTTAACATAAAGGCTCATGATTGTAGTTCCAGCTACTCAGGAGGCTGAGGTGGGAGGATAGTTTAAGTCCAGGAGCCTAGGAGCCCAGGGGTTCATGGCTGCAGTGAGCTCTGATTGTGACACTACACTCTAGCCTGGATGACAGAGAGAGACCCTGACTATAAAAAAAATTGTTTTAATTAAAAAAATAAGAAAAATTTGTGGGATGCAAAAGTATTACTTATTATGCTTTCATTTTTTACTGTTTGCCAGACAGCTCTAGGCACTTTGCAGACTCTGCCTTATCCTCTGAGCAATCCTGGGAGGAAGGTGTTATTACCAAGTCTAATCTACAGTTGAAACAACTGAGGCTTGGAGAATGTAAGTAACTTGCCCAAAGGATAGAGCTTGATTTGAGACCAAGTTAGATTCACCCAAAGCCTATGTCCTTTCCATACATGATGCTATTTATTTACTAAGTTTTTAAGCTTTAGAGGGAAAGATTATTTCCCCTCAGTTTTATTCATTTATTTACTTTCAGCAACACATTTTTAAAATGAAGGTCTTTACATCTTTTTAAATTATCATAATGATGTTGAACACATGAGATAATATAAAGGCAAGCATTTTCTTTTGTTCTTTCAGATAATACTTTAGAGTTTATTAGTTAAATATCATACAAATACAAAACAAATCACTTTCATATTGCTAGTTGTTTGCTTCTCTCCTTTTTTTTTTTTTTTTTTTTTTTTTTTTTTTGAGACAGGGTCTCACTCTGTTGCTCAGGCGAGAGTTCAGTGGCACAATCATAGCTCACACAGCCTCCACCTCCTGGGCTCAAAAGATCTTCCCCCTCTGGGACCACAGGCACATGCCACCACATCTGAATAATTTTTTAAATAAAAAAAACTTTTTCTTGTAGAGATTGAGTGTCACAGTGTTGCCAAGGCTGGTCTGGAACTCCTAGGCTCAAGTAATCCTCCTGCCTGGGCCTCCCAAAGTGTTGGGATTACAGTTATGAGCCAGCCAGCTACATTATTTCTTATTGTTTCTATAAATATTTGTGTCACAAAGAACCTTGCATTCTATGTTAATACTAGATAAGAATGAGCTTCAATTAATGTTTACTGAGCAATTGCATTAATTCAACTTATTAAAGTTAAATTCAACTTTAATTTAAATTCAATTAAATAAGTTAAAACTTTAATAAGTTAAGTTCAACTTTAATAAGTTAATAAGGGGATAAGTTAGATGTGAAGACTGGTTCAAATAAGAGTGGGAGGTATGAACATTTACACAGTGGATGGTCAGAGAAACACTGAAATGAATTTGTTCATAGATACAAAACAAGTTAGTGTCCTACAAGACGATAAGCCATAACCTTTAGGGTTATCTTTTCTCATGGACAGAAATCTGCATCTCTAATGGATTAATGTTCCACATGTAACTTCCCATAAGTCTTTAATCTTTAATCAACAGTAAGCGATGAGTCCTACCAAATATATTCACCTATATAGAAAATCCACAGGTGCCTGCTAAACAACGCCTCTATCTGACAGCAACAAGAATTGCCATCTATCTTTTTAACTTTTTTCAACTTTTGGATAATTTGTCAGAGTCTAAGAAATATCTCTGAAATAATTTTATATTTATAGATTTCTTTTTGAGTTCATATGGGAAGTATACTGATGTGAAAGAAAGAGTCAAAATACGAACACTGATTCTGGTATACAGAAGATCTTGTACGCAGATACTATCATTTGTAACAGTTAAGAGTTAAAACTGCCCACAAGAATGAAATTTTCATTGTCTTCCAGTGGTTCTTGACTTTGACTTACCTCTCAGTGAACTGTGAGCCCTGAAGAAATATTCAAGTGTAAAGTCATGGGTCCTGGGGAGAACAGAGAAGTGGAGAAGAAGGGAACTTCTTTTAAGGTTGAGGGTCTGGTGCTGCACATTCTGGCAAGTCAATGCAAGCAGTTCTTACTCCGGAAAATGCAGAAACCTCCCAGGGTTTCAACATGTTGGTTTAGAACTAAAAACATTGGCTTAAAACCAAAAATGTTTGTTTAGAACTAAGAATAATGGCCACTATATTGAATGCATGTGTTTTTCAGATTCCGGTTTAGTTAAAATCAGTGAGACAGAGTGGTTTCATCACTGAACCTTAATCAAGTTATTCTGACTCAATGTTCAGCGGACACCACTTGAAATATACCAATGAAGACATATTTGAATTAATTTTCACTGGGAAAGACAAACTGATAGAAACATAAAGGCACAAAAAGCCAAACACACACACACACACACACACACACACACACACACACACACCCCAGAAGACAGTCACCTTAATGGGAAAACATCCATGCTTCACTACAATTCCCTTTAGCGTTAAAGTGATCTATAGTCCTCTCTTCCTGAATTTTATCCTTGTACCTATGATGATATATTTATGATTAAATATATTCTTTCTACAAAGGGAACTTATCACTTATAAGTAAATCATAAAGAAACAGTTCTCAGGTCTCGGGTAATGCTTAGCAAATACTCGTTTGCACCATCAGCTAGTGTAGACGTTCTAAGTTTTACTTTTAAAGCACTTTGCCACTTGTTTCCTAAAATGTTTAAGATAAACACGCATAAAAGGCACAGTCCTGTTGGAAGTTCCTTTACATGGTTCCCTAAGTTCCGGAGCGCATGTCTGTGTGTGGTCTGCTGGGAAACCCCGGGAGGAAGGAGCTTGTGGGGTTCCCGAGGCCCTGGGCACCCGGACAGGACTGGGCCTCTCTGGGTAGGCGGGGCTGGCTGGGTGGCGTCGCTGCCCGGAGCGCGCGGGGCCGCGTGGGCGCCCGGGGGGACGCACTTGTCCCAGGCGGCAGCGGTGGGTGTCCGAATCCACACCCCGGAGAAAGAACTGTCGTTTGCGGAATTAAAACGAGCTATCAGTGTCTTCAGAAGTTTAGACGCGAAAAGGCAAGGAGTTAATCCTTGCTGGACAAACCACTGCTGCTTCCGGAAAAACCCCTGCTGCTTCCAGAGAAACGGTTTAAAATGGGAGGGGGCGCTTTCGTAGGAAGCGGATTCAGAAAAATAAATACAACTCAATAGATTACAATAAAATAAAATTGGAGGGCGCCAAAGGAACATTTGGTTATTCAAAAGGGTTGTTTTTTTTTTAATGAGAAACGACTTCTAAGGCGCCTTGGAAAGTGGGTGGGACGCGCACATCTCAGCCGTCACGAGGCAGGTGGGCCCCCGGGTGGAGACCCCGGAGGGCGTTTGCCTGGGAGCTACCCCCGTCCCCAGCCGGGAGAGAGCAGAGGGCGAGACCACGGCTCCCGGCGTCTGCTCCCCTCACCGGAGCTTTCTCCCCGGGGCGGCGGCCGCCGAGCTCCTGGAGATACAGCCGGGCGCAGGGGAAGGCGCGGCTGCTCGGTGTCCGCGCGGGCGTGGCAGCCCCGCTGCGCGCTCATTAGCGCCCGCTCCGCCCAGTGGCTTCCCGCGGCTGCGTGTTTACTTGTCATTTTCTGGCTTTGTTTCCCACCCAGCTTCTGAGCCCGGGCTGGCCTCTTTCTCGCTCTTGTTTTCTTTTTCATTCCTCTTCTTCTTCTTCTTTTTTTTTTTCGAGACAGGTTCTCACTCTGTCGCCAGGGGCTGGAGCGCAGTGGCGCAATCCTAGCTCACTGCAGCCTCGACCTTCCGAGCTCAAGGGATCCTCCTGCTTCAGCTTCCCCAGTAGCTGGGACTACAGATGTGAGCCACTGCGCCAGCCTAATTAAAAAAAAATTATTTTGTTGTTGTTTTCTGTAGAGACCGGGTTTCACCGTGTTGTTCAGGCTGGTCTCGAACTCCTGGCCTCAAGCGACTCCCCCGCCTCGGCCTCCCAAAGCGCTGGGGTTCCAGGCCTGAGCCGCGGCGACCGGCTCTCTCTCCATGCTGTTAGGCCGTTCCGGGTCCGGCCGAGCTTCCCGGTGCGGAGCCCCCAGCCCGTTCGCCGCACTTGCGTCCCCCTGGTGGAACAGGCGGCCGTGGCCCGGACACCCCCGATAGTCACTGTAGCCGCCCCTGTGGTCTAGGGGTCACACTGCCGTCAGGACGACCCCAGAACTGGGAGCCCGGGTCCCCCAGCCTTTGCTCCGGGAGGCCCCTTGCCCAAGGGGCGGCGGGAGCAATACCTGCCCCCTCAGCCTCTCAGGACTTTGTAAATTCTACCACCCAACACCGTGCCCCCGAGCCCGCTGCAGGATTGACGCTGAAGCTCAGGAAAACCTCCGTTTCATTTTATTTTGTTTTGGGAAGAGCCCTGAGAACGGCCCTAGGGTGCTGAAGGCTCTTCCTGCAGAGGGAGGCGGCACGGACCCACCTCGGAGGCGCCGCCTCCCTGGGTCACGGCGATGAGGACCTGCTGTAGAAATTAGACTGAAAAAAAGTCTGATTTCTGCTGATGACGTTACATTTTCATCATCCAAAAATGTTCCTCAGTCTTTATAGAATCCTGTGCATCCCTGATTCTATTCTTCCCCAAAGGAAAATGGAGAGTGTGACCCTCACCTCATAAACCCTCGGGTAAATGAGAGAGCGCCTCTGGGCTCGCTGTTCTGAGGAAGCGCTTCAGCTGTCAGGTAGCCTTGTCAGTCACGTGCGCCCCATTGCCTAGGAGATGAAATTATATTGAAAAGCGTTCATGTCTGTTTTCCACGAAACTGGCAAATACATGGTTTATTATCATAAGCAGCATATTCCCATATGACCATTGGTTCGTATAGTGTAAGAATGTTCTAGAGTCTCCATGCCAAAGGAAGGTAAAATTAGAAATTGAATTTTCAGGGAAAGGTATGTTTATCTACTTCCTCTCAATGTCCTCAAACCTTTTCTTCCCCCCTGCAAAGCCCCCCTTCTCTCTTCTATCATCCTCCCTCCCACGAAGAATTCCCCTTATATGAACTCTCAGGTATGACTACTTAGCTTAAAAAGAAGAAAACCGCCGGGCGCGGTGGCTCAAGCCTGTAATCCCAGCACTTTGGGAGGCCGAGACGGGCGGATCACGAGGTCAAGAGATCGAGACCATCCTGCCTAACACGGTGAAACCCCATCTCTACTAAAAAATACAAAAAAACTAGCCGGGCGAAGTGGCGGTTGCCTGTAGTCCCAGCTACTCGGGAGGCTGAGGCAGGAGAATGGCGTGAACCCGAGAGGAGGAGCTTGCAGTGAGCTGAGATCCGGCCACTGCACTCCAGCCTGGGCGACAGAGCGAGACTCCGTCTCAAAAAAAAAAAAAAAAAAAAAAAAAAAGAAGAAGAAAACCAGTCTGTCTGACTTAATTGTTCCCTTTAATTTTTAAAATATATATGGACCCTTAGAGATTTTCAAAGATGTGGTGTTACTTTTTCGGTGTCAATTACTGTTGAAAATAACCGTTTCCTGACTGGCTAGCTGCAAGTTACCCAGCTGTTACACTCTGATGGTTTGAGAGAAGATTTTAAATTTTAAATCTCACACACACACACACACACACACACACACACACACACACACACACTCGTTCTCTTTGAAAATAAGAGTATAGGGTTGCAAAATGAATTGACCAAATGTGGAATCTTGAAAAATATGAGTGACTATGAAGATTTATGGAAGCTGATTCAAAAGGAAGCTTGTGGAACAGAAATCAAAGAAAAGCTCCAAAATACAAAATTTAGAAGTCTGTTTATTTCCCTTTTTTTTTTTTAATTGTGGGTTTTTATAAAAGTTTTAACTGTTTAGCCATTAGTTCTGGGAAGTGATATTATCTGTCTTCCATGTGGGTTAAGATTATAGAACAGCTTTTTTATGAAGATTGTAAAACTGGGTTGATTTTTAATGTTCTGGTTTTTAATAAAGTAAGCACTGAAAAATAGTGCTTCTATGTTAGATGTTTTCCTTTAGTGTCCCCAAATCAGTGATAACTATAATCATTAAGAATTACAGTTCAGAGTGAGAAAAAAACTACACATTTTTTTCCTCAGCGAGTTATGAGCTCGACCTGTCTCTCTCACCGAAGTGAATAAATTCATTTCAATAAATGTTGAATATTTACCTTTTGCTAAGAACTGTGCACAAATACATATGATATATGGCTAAAAGAAACCAAAACCAAAACCAAAAAAACCAAAAACCAGTGTTCTCCAAAAGTCTTCTAGTATTTGAGAACGTGAGATTTTAATGTAAGGCTGCAAGGAATTTTGGAAGTTAAACTCACTCTATGAAGTCATGTAACAACTGATAAACTCACACAGTGGTTTCATCTCAACAGAATAATTTACTTTTAGGGGAGCATAGTTCTAAAATTATTAGTAAATTATTAAATTATTTTTAAAGTATGAGATACCTGTAGTTTGACAGTCAATGAAACTCAGACCAACACCATGTAATAGAATGAATGAATCGTTCTCTCACTAAGTGGCTTGTGGTGTTTTAGAAAAATTGATATTTCAAGTGACTCACATAGGAATTTTGTGGAGTTTGATAAATAAATGCTCCCCTCTCTGAGGTTTGTAGTATTCTATGACAAAATCATCTTAGATTCATGTATAAATGTTTATTAAATGTTGACTCTGGCCAGGCACAAAGCTAAGCCATGTCGGTGCAGAGGTGAACACAAAAAGCTGATTTCACACCTTTTTCTCTTTGCAAAATGCTGAGGCAGAGTGCTTGTAGGTAGCACAATCTTTACTCCCTATGCGTTCATGTTAATTTCCTGAACAAATATTCTGGGCTCTCTTCTCGAAGATTCACTGCTCTTACTTAAGTTCTGGCCTTTCCAGGCCATATTATCTTTCATTCTACTCCACATATTGGTAAAGTGCTGCTGTCATAAAATTCCTAAATAAATTTTGTTCAAACTTGCAAATTTCTTAAATAACTTATGACAAGAACTGCTAACTTCCTGAGAAGATGTAAATATTTAAACATTGTTAGTAGGGGCTGAGCAAGGTGACTCAAACCTGTAATCCCAGCACTTTGGGAGGCCGAGGTGGGTAGATCACCTGAGGTCAGGAGTTTGAGACCAGCCTGGCCAACATGGTGAAATCTCGTCTCTATTAAAAATACAAAAAATTAACCAGGCATGGTGGCGGGTGCCTGTAATCCCAGTTACTTGGAGGCTGAGGCAGGAGAATTGCTTGAACCCGGGAGGCGGAGGTTGCAGTGAGCCGAGATTGCACCATTGTACTCCAGCCTGGGCAACAAGAGCAAGACTTCGTTTCAAAAAAACCAAAAAGCAAACAAAAAAACCCCCAAAAAACATTGTTAGTAGAATGACTTCATGCATTTCCAGTGGGAGCTGCCTGTTTATGTGTGTGATCAGGACTCAGATCTGTGAGCGCTCCCAGGCTGTGAACCTTCTTGAATGGACACAGAAAGCTGAGACCTCGGAACAAAGGTTTTAAATTAGAAACAGAAGGCAGCGGACACAAAACTTTTCTCATTATTGAAATCCTGTATCAGTGAAGGTAAAAAAGAAAATTCTGTTGTGAGTTTAGAAGTGTATTTGTCTTTAACATATTGCTCTCAGCCATTAGGAATTGTTTTGTGTTTTGTAGAAGGCCTGTGTGAAGAAGGTGTCCTGATTGCAACTGGACATCTCAATGGTCATTTGGTAATTAAAGGTCTGCTATAGTCATGGGACTAGACTTAGGAAGGAATCTTAGCATGGAGAGAGAGCAACCTGTCCATAAATATTCGCAAAAGGACAATGGTACTATTTTCTAGAAAATACTGAACTTTGATCTAAACAGGTGTCTATAAATATTATTTACTATAATTATGGAATATTTAAACTGTATATAAAAACGTGTCCTTATGTCTTTATCTACATAAAAAGTTAATTTTCTCTAGAATTCTAAGAATGAATAACATATCAATAAAATTTTTTACATGATGATAAATTTAAAAAGTTTTCCAGATATATGTATCTTTACATATATGCATATGAAAATGTTATTGAATATTGAAATATCAAATAAATCTTGCATAGTTGAAAGGACTATACGTTTCTAGTTTTATGCCAAAGGAAGAATTTATTGTTTAAATATTAAAGCTTTATCCTTAATATTAAGCATTATATCTCATTGTGAATTTATATTCTTTTTTATTTACAGGCTAATGAAAATTTATAATATCAAATGCAATGTTCCACTACCACAGGAGCAAACTGACCTTCTTGATGATGCTCAAATATCTCTTTGCAATGTCTAATCCTGGACCCTGGCTTTTGGCTGCTCCTAGGAGAAGGGAGACCAGGCCTGTGGTACACCCCGATAAGGACAGTGGGCTCCCCCAGGAAAAGCAGATGAGACTCTCATATGGATGACAAATTTGTTATCTAACATTATATTTTCATTTCTCTTAGGGAATATTTTTTGTATATCTACTATGTTTCCATCTTTTTCATCACTTAGCATTAAAATATTCATTCAGTAAAGTGATTGGTGTAACCGACATTTAAAAATTCTAATTGCGTCCGGGCGCGGTGGCTCACGCCTGTAATTCCAGCACTTTGGGAGGCCGAGGCGGGCGGATCACGAGGTGAGGAGATCGAGACCATCCTGGCTAACATAGTGAAACCCCGTCTCTACTAAAAATACAAAAAATCAGCTGGGCGTGGTGGCGGACTCCTGTAGTCCCAGCTACTCAGGAGGTTAAGGCAGGAGAATGTCGTGAACCCGGGAGGCGGAGCTTGCAGTGAGCCGAGATCATACCACTGCACTCCAGCCTGGGTGACAGCAGCCTGGGTGACAGAGCGAGACTCCGTGTCCAAAAAAAAAAAAAGTTCTAATTGCATGCAAAGTAATATTTTGCATCATCCACATAGTTTCATTTTAAAGATGTACAAAAAGACAGGTATGATTCCTGCCTTAGAAGAGAATGTGGTCCAGGTGTGGTGGCTCACACCTGTAATCCCAGCACTTCAGGAGGCCGAGGTGGGCAGATCACGAGGTCAGGAGATAGAGACCATCCTAGCTAACACGGTGAAACCCCATCTTTACTTAAAAAATACCAAAAATTAGCCGGGTGTGGTGGCGGATGCCTGTAGTCCCAGCTACTCGGGAGGCTGAGGCAGGAGGATAGCGTGAACCTGGGAGGCGGAGCTTGCAGTGAGCGGAGATGGTGCCACTGCACCCCAGCCTGGGCAACAGAGTAAGATTCCGTCAAAAACAAACAAACAAACAAACAAAAAAAGAGAATGTGGTGTGTCTGGTGAGGTAATACACACCATAAAAATGACTCAAGAAGAATAACAAAATTTCCAGTGAAAGTAGTTTGGACAGAAAGAAAATAAATTACTCTTGTTCTTTATTATATAATATTAGGGTGTAAATGATTTGGGAGGGCTTCCTACACAAAGTAGGTTTCAGTATCATCTCAAAGGGCTTGCTTTAGAGAAAGGGGAGGGCTTCTCTCCTGGAGAAGTGTGTAGCCCATCTCTCTTCTCCTGAGCTGGTGTTGGTCGTTGACCTCTGCAAGTTGCTCAGCTTTACCACAGGATGTAGGGATGGTGACTTCTGATGCAATGTGGGCTTTCCATCTTTCTTCCTTTTGCTCTTCTGCACAGGTCCATTTCTTCCAAAGCTAAATTGTTCCAAAGCAAAGGAATCATCTTCACCAAGCTAGAGAGCCACAGTTTGGAAATTAAAAACAGGAAGACCTAGGATGCGGTATAGAATATTATCAATGTATTTCAGTACCTGCACTTTGCCAGTTAGATTTCAAATTAAGACCATTTTCTTTGCCATGCTTCCTAGTATTGGATTGTATTTGCATCCTCATCCACAATGGCAGTGATCGGGGGGGAAACTGAGCCCTGCAGTAAGAACTTCTGGGTGTCACTTCTGCCTTGACACCTCAGTAGGTGACTTGAGCAGGTCCTCAACCACGCCAAGCCTTTCTTCATCTAGAAAGTCATGAAGATAATACGTATTTGAGGAGGTTATTATGAGAGAAAAGACTCAGACAAGTTTACCTGGTACAAATTCATTTTAAAGGTAAAAATGAAGCATGTGTGCCATCTAGAATGTGTTATTTGGTTATATTTTAATATATGATTCTGGGCTGGGCGCAGTGGCTTGCGCCTGTAATCCCAGAACTTTGGGAGGCTGAGGCGGACAGATCACGAGGTCAGGAGATCGAGACCATCCTGGCTAATATGGTGAAACCCCGTCTCTACTAAAAATACAAAAAATTAGCCGGGTGTGGTGGTGGGCGCCTGTAGTCCCAGCTACTCGGGAGACTGAGGCAGGAAAATGGCGTGAACCCGGGAGGCGGAGGTTGCGGTGAGCCGAGATCACACCACTGCACTCCAGCCTGGGTGACAGAGTGAGACTTTGTCTCAAAAAAAAAAAAAATATATATATATACACACACACACACACACACACATATATATATTTGATAGAGCCATATATATATATATATATATATATTTTTTTTTTTTTTTTCTGAACAGTTTGCTATGTTGTGTCCTGAACTTCTTCTTTTTTTTTCTTTCCAACTTTTATTTTAGGTTCAGGGAGTACATGTGCAGGTTTGTTACATGGGTAAATTGCATGTCTTGGGGGCTTGGTGTACAGGGTATTTTGTCACCCAGGTAATGAGCATAGTACCCTGAACAACTTCTTCACTAGAAAATTGGTTTGGGACCTTGAGTAACCAACACGGCTTGGAGGGTGCAGGCTGTTTCCATTGCTGTGCAGGCTCTCTCCGCAGCCTTGACGCATCTCACCAGCTCTGCCCTCCGGAATGGGCTGCGGAGGCTGGGCCTCCACACTTGGGTGGAGGGAGCACGTCATTCTCAATTTGCTAGAACGGCCAGTATTTGGGGGGCCAGTCCGTCCGATGGTTGAACATGGCTGAAACTTTCATTTACAAACGTGCGGCATTCTCTAGAGAGAAGACAAAATGCTGTCGTGACTGTAGACGCAGAAGTTCCAGTTAACACTGTTGAATCAAAATAAATTTTACATATTAAGCTAGGAAAGGTGGTTTTCTCCAGTAGTGTTAGAAATACGAAGCTTTTGAAAGAAATCAACATCTTTACTATCTCTGTAAAAAGCAAAGACTTCAAAGCATTTTTGGTGGTGTTTTTGGTTACCCCTCTGTATTCAAAGAACTGAAATCAGTTTATTTGTCCATAGGTATGTATATAGCTATATAAGTATTTAGTGCTAGCAAGAATGGGATAGATTTTGGTGGACAACTTATGGGATTTCATGAAGGTTTCAAAACAAGGATGAAAAATGTAGTCCTTTTTAAGAAAGAAAGCTCAGCTGGATGGTAAAGTTCTAGAAGCTGTCGCATAGTAAAGACTAAAGCAGGTGTATCTGAGCCTGGAAAGAAAGGTCTAAGGGGAAGCGTAAGTGGCCTGAAATACCAGGGGTTTGCATGTGGATTTTATACTTATTTCATGTTTTATTGACTATTCTGCTGTGGACTGCACTGTGTCCTTCTCATCTCCCAAATTCCTGCGTCAAAGCCCTAATCTTCAGTGTGGTGGTATTTGGAGGTCACCTTTGGGCAGTGACAAGGTTCAGTGAGATCATGAGGGAAGCCCTATAGGGGAGTGATGTTCTCTGCTGTCTGCCAGCCAGGAGGAGGCCCTTGCCGGAACTCAACCATGCTGGTGTCCTGATCTTGGACTTCCAGCTTCCAGAGCTGTGAGAAAATAAATTTATGTTGTTTAAGGCACCCAGCATGTGAAATTGTGTTACGGCAGCCTGAGCTAAGGCAATAAATATTCCAATAAATATATTTCATATGTATTCTAGGTAGCATCAGAGACCAGAAATAAGGCCAATGGGAACAATTTACAAAGAAGTTAAAGTTCAGTTCGATACGAGGGATTTTTTTTTTTTGAGACAGAATCTCACTCTGTCGCCCAGGTTGGAGTCACAATCTTGGCTCACTGCAACCTGCCCCTTCTGGGTTCCAGCATTCTCCCACCTCAGCCTCCCTCATAGCTGGGATTACAGGTGTGTGCCACCATGCCTGGCTGATTTTTGTATTTCTAGTAGAGACGAGGTTTCACCATGTTGGCCAGGCTGGTCTCGAACTTCTGACCTCAAGTGATCCACCTGCCCTGGCTTCCCAAAGCACTGCGATTACAGTCGTGAGCCACCGTGCCCAGCACACGGGAGATTTTTTTTTAAAAAAGGACTCAAGGTATATCCTGGGTCCAAGCTGAGCCCTGGTAGCTTGGATGTGTGTAATCCTAAATGGGAGGCTCCCTTCTCTCCCCCAACAAAATGATTTTGGTCTTGTGATGAAGGCTCACCTAGGTGGGCTATAATGTCTCTTCCAATTCAAAATGTGTAATAATCTAAATAGAGAGAAAAAGCAGCTAGAAAAATGAACCCACACGATGTGAGAAACAAGCACACTATATAGAAAACGCCTATTCAGAAGACGACTTGAACGTTATCCGAGTCCCTAAACCAGAAGCCGCTATGTGAGTGTAAGTGCTCGTTAATGTGTAATGCTACAGTTTTCAGTGTTGTACTTTTTATGGGATGTTCACATGATTTTATATTTTAAAAGCCTACAGCCAAATTTAAATAAGACTTATTTTACGGGGATCAATCTGTAATAGTGCTATGAAAAAAACCTTTAGGGAATAAACGAAAAAGACAAAGTGTCCTACATAAAACAGTGTAATAAGGAGGAAAGCAGTTCTTACCTCGTGTCAAAGCAACGAGCTAGGGGCTAGGACAAGGGGCTAGGACGATAATCTCTAGGTCCTGTGTGACACACTGAGCCCGGCTAAGGGCAGATGACTAAAATAATAACACTAAGTATTTATCATGTGGTTTCAAGAATTGCTCATGGATTATCTCAATTCTCACACAAAGCCTGTGAAATACCTACCATTTTTTTAGGAAACTCATTTCACAGATGAAATGGAAACAGGACCATCCAGTAACACTCCGGCCCAGGAGAATCCAGTTAGCCGTGTGGACCCTCTCTCTAAACCTAGCTTGTCTACAAAATGCTCAGACCTGCCTATGCGCTGCACCACCCACACAGGGAAGAACAGAAAATCACACAGGGGCACGTAGAAGCCTTTCTTTGTGACCAGTAACTGTGAGCCCACCCGTTCCAGTATCAATACTTATTAATAACAATGAAGATAAAGTGACTTTCAAGTCTGAAAGACCCTTCTGATCATTGCTTTTTGCTACACTCTAAATATTTTCACCAAAAGCCTTTCTGTAGAAGGACCTCAGGTGAATTTGGAAATTGCTTTCACACTCCAGGAGAGTTGGTGCAGCTCACAGCAAACTGTGAGGCAGCGCCGGGCTTTCATGTGGGCCGGCCTCGGGGCAGGCCGGGGGACTCCTGTAGGTGGTTTTCCTGCACCAAGCAAACAGATCTTTGGTCCAATCTTGTTAGTCCAGAGCTGACTGAAGGCGGAGATTGTTCACAAAAAGGTGAGAAAAAAATAAAACTGAAATGAGGCAAGACTTTAACATGAAAAGGAAAAGTGCCACTGGAAATTAAATCTAAAATGAATGTAAGGCAATTGCTTTAACAATTTGTCAACAGGCAGGACAATGAAGCGTAGACAGCCCTGCTTTGGAGAAATGACAGTGGAGAAAATGAAAGAAAAATAGAAAGTAAGAGCGGAACGGGGCCAGCCCCTCTTAGGTTCACGCACGTATCTGCGGACCAAGTGCACATAGTTTTACACTTTTTGCCGGTGCAGTTTCATGGTTTCTGTCTAAAACCATGCAGCAGCCTTCTAAAACCATGCAGCAGCCCAAGGCTGTGGCTTCTGTCACTGATGCAATTGAAGTTAATGGGACTTCAGCCGCCGTCGTGAGGTGCTGGATGAAATTTAACCAATAAGCCTTGGATCTGTGGAATTACTTGAACTTCAAAAATTGCTGGAGAGAATGCCCTTGAGATGCGAAAGCCAGATTTCGTGGACTGTGAGCAACTTGGCTGGGGCAGCGTGGGTCCCACTGGAGTGGCCACGTTTCACCTTCCAGAAACTCATGCATTTCAGGTGCACTGCCAGTGGAGAACATGAGATTTGGTTGGGCACAAAAAAACCAAACACCTGTCCACTGTGGAAATGCCTCCTTCAAAATCAAACTTAGGGCTCTTAGTCGAACTATATTGGAAGGCACTTTTGATCGTTCTCTAAATACTTAGGATTATCTTATTGATACTTCTGTATGGCCAAATAAGGTGTAGGCATAGATCTGCCTTTCAGAGACAGAAGGGTTCCGCTCTTACCTGTTTGGGAACTGCTCTGAAAGTCTGAGAGGAGATTGCTGGTATTTTTGCTGTAAAGTGAAGCTTTGCGCTTTCTGCGAGGTGGGGGCAGTTGCCGTCAGAGCAGCTCCTCTGCGTCTTGGTCTCCACTCACCTGTCTTCGTGGAGAGCATGTGGCCTCACACACAGAGAGATGACACATGGATAATTGTGTTCGCAGATGTGCTAGTATGAGAAAATTTGAGGTTTCTTAAGTGTTTTGGGCCAGATTATTCACCATAATCAGGGACAATAATCTATAGGTCCTGTGTGATACACTAATCCAGGAGCAGCAGAAGCCCCTGAAACTTGCTAGAAGTGCACATTTCCAGGCCCACTCCAGACCTACTGAACCAGAAACTCCGGGGCTAGGGCCCAGCAGTCTGCTTTTTAACAAGCTCTCAGGGTTATTCCGATGCAGCCTGAAGTCTGCGCACCGTTGCCCTTCAGGCACTAGTCCAGCTCAGGGGGTTAAATATCAGGATTTCATTAATCACCAGGAGCTCCCTCTTTGGATCTGCTAATGGTAGGCTGCCTGACTTTAAATAATTCACATGAGGGCTTGTTTCTAAAAGCAATCCTTCTTCATGTTGCACAGCAGCCTGGGCGGCCCCTCCTAGACCCTCTGGTTGCCCTCCCCTTCCCGTGTCCTCGATGCGGTGGACGGCAGAGCACCCCTGCCAGTCAGCTGCGGGGTTGAGGGGAGGGACTGGCTTTGAGATGCTTGTTCACCAGTGGAAAATGATTTGACCTGTCCAGGCACCAAGTGACCAATGGCCACTGAAAAATTCATCTGAAATTAAGCTGCTCTACCTGCACTAGGGCTGACCCTGGCTACCTCAGCACCAAATCTAAGCCTGTGGGCTATGGGGTGAAACTGCTCAGGAGCATCTCTTATGGATCCAGTGTGGGGAGGATGAGGGAGGAGACTCATCTTTACGGGTGTGTGAATCACCCTCTCAGCTCTTCCGTGTAATAGAGGCCCCTGGGTTCCTGAATCCTCCATAGGTCTTTTCAGTCTTAAATTCCTTTATTAGTAACAACAGTGGCTAATGTTTGGGGGACACTTGGACACCTTGCGGAGGACTTCTCTGGCCTTCTCTGCAGATGTTGTGCTCTACTCCCAATCAGCTGGGACACATCTTCTCACTGTTTGCAGCATGTGCTTCAGAATTGGCACCGGACAGGTGCAGTATGAACACTGCTGCCGGAGAGCGAAGGACAGTGAGGAGAGGAGAAAGAGAAAGGTGGGCAGGAGGGGAGGAAGAAGGATTGGAAAGGAAAATAAAGTACTTAAAAATTTTTTTTTCTTTTTTTTGAGATGGAGTCTCACTCTGTTGCCCAGGCTGGAGTGCAGTGGCACAGTCTCGGCTCACTGCAACCTCTGCCTCTTGGCTCAAGCCATTCTCCTGCCTCAGCCTCCTGAGTAGCTGGGATTACAGGTGCCCGCCACCACACCCAACTAATTTTTGTAATTTTAGTAGAGACAGGGTTTCGGCATGTTAGCCAGGCTGGTCTCGAACTCCAGACCTCAAGTGATCCACCCTCCTCAGCCTCCTAAAGTGCTGGGATTACAGGCACAAGCCATAGCACCCAGCTAAAAATCATTTTATAAATCATAGAAGAGAAGAGTCTTAAAAGGGAGGTTGTGAGAGGCTCAGGGGCCTCTCAGGGTGGTTTTGGGATGAACACAGCATGCTGGATAATTTTACAGACTTGCTCATGTGATAGCCAGGGTTTGACTGCAGTCTTCCAACTCTTCATACAGACAAACTCCTTTCAGATATTCAGTGAGCAGAGCATTGCTGGGCACGTAGGAGGCGCTCAATAAAGATTCCTTGAATGAAAGAAGGATTCGGGGTGAATGACCAATGCTCCCCCAGAGAGGCAGCTGGAGTTCCCTGGAAGTGTGCACTGTGGTTCCGGGGCCCCAGAGTTTGACCAAGAGATGTGAGGAGGGGGGCAGCAGGGGCTTGCTGGGAAAAGTCTCTCTTCTTCTGACAGCTCCCTCTGACGTGAGCAAACCTGGCCACCTGCCCGAGCAGGAGCAGGAGCCATCCCAGTAGGAGAGCCCAGGACAGTCAGAAGTGGGTCTGGGATTTGGCAGCTGTTCACAGATTGAAGTTCCTAACACACCCACCTAAGGGCCCCTCCCTTCTCGTGTTAAGGCTTCTCTGTGGGCAGAAGGAGCAAGCCCATAGAACTTGTCTCTTGAGCATGGGAGGAAGAAACTGAACCCACTGCCAGTTTTGTAAAAAGAAACTGAGACCAGCATTCATTTCCAAGAGACTGCTGGATGACTCTGGAAGCGTCGAGAAGAGTGGCCTTTCCTTTCTGCCATGGGGAACCTCCTTTCTGCCTGCCCTAGGATCTCAGGCCCTGTGCATGGGGTCGTAAGGAATTCCTAATTACCTGTGAGCTCTCAGGTGACAGGTGACACCTCACAGCTCCCAAGAGAACAAGTCTCCCGCTGACTCTGAGTGCTGTGCACCTGCTGACAGTCGGGTCTGAGCCACATTTGTGCCGCTTCTTTCGAGGAAGTCAAGTTGAGCCGTCAAGTTGTAAGGCTGGCTTTGTCCCTGGCTCGTCTTCTTTTGTCAGGCCATTTGTCAGCAACTCACGTGGGCCCTCCTGGCAGAGACACGCAGGGAAAGCCATCGATTGGCTCTGCACATTTCTTTATGGACATGAACTACACCGCCATACCTGCCTGCACCTCTCTCCCACTCTCCTCCCACTTCTCACCACATCTATGCCTACCCAGGCCCAGGCCAGGCTCGCCTCTTGTGGGATTCATTGTCTCTGCCGCCCCTTCTCCCCAACACACGCCAAGTAGTCTTGTCCTAGGACAAGGGCTGGAGCAATTGTAGGCTTCAGTTGTCTCCTGCTGTGTAACAACAGGCCTGGAAGCCTGGTGGCGACAGACAGCAGCGCAGTGTATTGAAGGGGAGGTTGGGGCTTAAGGGGAGGGTCTTTTCTCCCGGGGCTCAATCATGGGGCACACTTTGCTGTGAGCTGGGTGGACTCGATTATGTCAAGATGGCTTCAGAGGGCCTCTGGCCACTTCCCTCCCTCCCCCCTTTCACCTTCCTCTCCTTCTCTTTCTCCCTCTCTCCATCTCCCCACTCTGTCTCTCTCTTTCAGTCTGTGCATCTGTCTCCCTTTCCTTCTGTCTTTCTCCATCTCTCCCTGTCTCTGATCGTCCGTCTGTCTGTCTCTCCCCATCCCTCTCTGACTTTCTTCAGCAACAAGGTCCTTAATTTGGAGGGAGGAGTCCTTCCTCTTTCCTATGAAAGGGATATCTACGAATGTTTTCAGTAAGGATGGAAGGAAAAAAACAAGTTATGGTAACACCGGGTCTAGGATGCCAGGAATAAGAATTTCTGCCTGCTTTCAAAACATCCCCCCGTGGTAGGAATGTGAAAATGCTCTCCATTGTCCGGCCCCTATGACCCACGGCCCAGCAACCCACGAATCGGCCCAGCCGTCACGTGCACCGTGTCCACTTCCTTGGGTGTCACCGCTATAAAGAAAGTGGTTCAACAGCTCTGGCTGGAGGCTGGGTTCAACCAAGTAAAAGCTTCCCAGGCAGCTGCAGACCTTAAAGAATTCTGTCTGAAGAATGCTCAACGTGACCCTCTGCTGACTGGAACATCTCCAAATACAAATCCCTTCAGACCGCAGATATTCTGTTCCTTTTTGTGGTAAAATGAAAGGTTTCCCAAACCACTTCTTAGGATCCAGTGAATATTCGAAAGAGAGCTAAATTTGAAGCCTGTACAAAAGCTGACCCCTGTAACACATGTGCCATAATACACAAAATTCTCTTTTGGTCCGTCCTTAACAACTACCTCTCTGAATTTCCATGAACTTGTATTTCACAAGGGTAATTGTTTTATATACACTGGCAGCAGCATACAATAAAATTTAGTCTAAATAAAAAGAAATGGTAGGAAGATTCCTTTGGAAGATTCTTTTATCTGGCCATTCGTCACTTCTTTTTATTTTTCACATCTTTAAAATTTTCATTTTTATTTATTTTTCACAGTTTTGAAGCCTTTAGAGTTTAGCAGTGAAGTTTTGGTCATTCAACTCAGTTACACCACACATTTGTTTTTGGTGGATAGTTAATGCTGAAATCTTCATTTTCCTTAAATGTAAGTGGAAATAATAAGTTATTAATCTACTGGGAATCAGAACCTTTTGAACATCAAAAATGAAAAGGCAAAACAATTACAGTTGTATTAAATATAGACTAATTTGACTTTGCCTAGTTTTGAATGAAACTGAAATTGCACATATTAGTTCAACTTTTCCAGTACGTTTCTAATCTATTGACAGCCTGTCCCTTCCTATTTTGACAAGCCAGCTGTTCTGAAGCACACCTAGATATTCAGAAGCAATAAATAATATGGTTTTTGTTTACTTAGTGCTGTTTTACAAATATTGTCAATCACTAATATCCATGTATAAGGAACTTTTCAAGAACCTAAGATAACTTTTCTCTAAAATTGGTACAAAATAACAGCACCTTTTGGGTATCTATTATTTGTAGGCATTTGTTATATGCTGAGACTCTATATTTATTCAATTGGCAAAAAGTTGTATCAATTACCAAATATATATGTAAAAATACCTTTTTAATTCCAGACATGTCGAAATACACAATAGTACCTCCAAATAAGAGGTGTTTTATGTTTGTGAATTGCAGTGAGGTGCATCCCAGCCAGGATCTGGAAGCTCGTCTATCCTCAGAATGGAGCATTTGATCTTGTTGTTTACAGGCGCAGGGGTCCTGTCCAGAACCAATCTTCTGTCTGCCTCCAACAAGAAGCACCTTTGCAGCCACCTCTCAGGGGCAGGGACGTAGACTCTGCACTGTGGCTTTGAGTTCCTAAGGGTATTTATCAACTCGATGATTCAACTGGGACTGAATGTGGTGAAAAATAGCTTCTTCTCCTAAGACGTTAATTGTACATTTGTGTACAATTAACTTACACCACATACATTAGCCTCTGTGATACTGAGTTTGTGTATGGGAATGTCTTTTCTCTATGAAGATGAAACCACTTGTGTATTATTGATGTCTTTCCTATTAGGAGGGGATATTGTTCTATATGTGAGAGTGTGTGTCTCTAAAATCCAGGTGCTTACTTCTAAACTTATTCACACATCGCCCATCCACCCATCCTCCCATCCATCCATCCATCCATTAAAAAACACTCCTTTGTGTTTTTTACAACAGACACCTAAAGAGATTCTGTGAGAGAGAAACAGATAAGGCAGCTTCTCAAGTGACTAAATGTTGGTAATTTTTCAGCGTCTATTGTATGAAAACTTGATTTGAATTTCAGAAGGAGCGGGGTTCAGTTTTTAAATGTGATAACGTGTGGGCATTTGATTTCACTGTTTTTCAACAACACATTCCAATATGAGAAAGTATCTAAAGGGATCAGAAATAAGAGCTAATGAGAACATTTCCATCAAAATACGTTCTGTCTGTTTATTTCCTCTCTGGTTGACTACCAGCAATTCTCTGTTTCTATTTTCCTTCATTTCACTGTAGGCGTCCTTCAACCTGTACTAACACTCTTCACTAAATGTGTGAGAAAGGTTAGAACTATTTCTGCGAAGATGTCCTGCAAGGTAAACAACGCAGCACTCTGTCTGGGGCTCCTACAATTGGATCTTTAAAGAAATTTGTGTAGCCACAAGGTCCCTGACGGTTTAGGTGAACTCCTGGGAAGAGAGAGGAGAGAGGCGGCCCTCTTCACATTTTCCTTGTGATTTCAGCCGGCGGATCATCAGTTGTTTATAGCTTCCTCTCTTTCTCATTCTATTTTAAAAAGGTGGAAAGGGTCTGACTGGTGTAAAAGATAGACAGAGGTGAGGTTTTCATGAAAAATAGGATTCCCTGGGGAGAGGACGTAACATCATCCCTTCCAGTCTGCAGTGACCATACTTCAAGCAAGTTTCTTCTGTCCCTGGAGCTTAAGGGCGTAGATTCCCGGGTGCTCAGGCCATAAACAGCCTTCAAGGCACTTACAAAATCTGCATTTTGTGGGTGTTGGCAAAATGCACTCTTCTCCGGCTTTCTCATCCGCCATCTGTTCTTTGTGTCTGAGCTTCCCTTTGAACATTTGCCTTGGCTTGTAAATACTTCGAGTTACTTCACTTCGGGTTTCCAGTTGATTCCATTTTGCCAAATGCACTTGCGGTTGGTTAGGCAATTCCTAAGACATTTTCATTCCTGTTAACCAGACTTGGCTTTTCTAGGTAAAAGCCAAAATGCAGGTTTTTTTTTTTTTTTTTTTTTTGGAGACAGAGTCTCACTCTGTTGCCCAGGCTGGAGTGCAGTGGCACCATCTCGGCTCACTGCAACCTCCGCCTCCCGGGTTCAAGCGATTCTTCTGCCTCAGCCTCCTGAGAAGCCAAAATGCAGATTTTAGGGGACTTAAGGACACCCCCAGGACCTGGCGATTCTGATGACAACAAGAGCAGAGGCCACCTTTTCTGGCTCCTTTTGTGATCTCCTCCAAGCCACGCTGCTCTTAGCTCTGACTCTCAAATCTCAGAGAGCCCATAAGAGCCACGTTGGGCCTCCCTTGGCTGAGAGAAGTGCTGTTAAGTGGCCTCCAATTCTGTTTTCCTCCTTCACCTCATCAGGGCCCAGCCAAGGCGCAGGAACTTGAGGGGTGTCTCCGGTCCTTACCCAGCATTTTCAGGGCTGGCTGCCCTGGGTGCTGGTACCTGAGAAAATTCATTGTTTCAGAGTCTGTGTTTGGAGAAACCCCCCACCCTAGGCCGGCTGGGGCTGCTTGGGGGGACCCCCTCATGTGCTCCCGTCAGTGATGGGGACCCCGGGGTCTCACTGTCCCTGTGGAATCCCCACCCACGCATTTCCTTCAGGAGTCTTCCCCCAGGGATGGAGGGCCTCAAGAGGGTTTCGCCACGTCTGTGACTTCCAAAAACGAACTTGCTAAGTCCCTTTGTGACAAGGAAGGAACCCGATTTCCTTATTGTGTAAGACAAGCAGAAGTACGTCTACAATGGTGCCGAGCTGCAGTTAGAAACACGGCGTTCGCCCCTCCTCAGGTGACCTGGCAACTGTCTCTGTGCCGGGACCCCAGCTTCTCATTTCCAGGCCGCACAGCCTCGTCCCCCTTAGCTGTCTTTCCTTGTTCTCTCTGCCCGGCCACAGCAGCCCCCTCGCACCTCGGAGCCCTGGGTGTGCTTCCGGCCTGGGGCCTATCCACCTGTGCCCCTTAGCTGGAGCCTCTTCCCCAGGTGCCCCCTGCTAACCTCTCAATGCCTGGGATCTTTGCAGAAAAGGCTCAGCCTGCGTGGTACCTGCAGCTCCTCCATGCCACCTCCACACTCTCCCCAGCCTGCAGTGCCTTCTGCTGCCTCACTTTCCTTTCTTAGCACTTACCACTATCTAATGTAATTCACATTTTATTTATTTATCTTCTTTAGTGTTTATTTCTACCCATATATCCCCAGTCTAGATAAGGTCCTGACATTCAAGAAACATTCGACGAAGAAATGAAAAGATTAGGGAGTTTTCTGAGGAATCTTAATTTCCTTGGCAATGCTTCTCATTTTATTTTATTACATGCAGTTTCTGAATGACGAAGGTGACCTCACCCTGTTGTCATCTTCAGAATCATAAGCATCAGATAAATTAAGGCTGTTTAAGGACATAGTCAAACCTAGCATTCAAGACCTTCTGTCCTGTGGCCATGGAACAACTCTCCCAGCTCCACTGCGGTGGGGGGT
>NW_012106474.1:5672079-5701432 GCF_000951045.1 Mandrillus leucophaeus
CCACCCTGAGGAGTTCCTGCATTTCCCATGCAGTCTCTGCCTCTACTGTCCCCTTTCCCATCGCTAGCCCAGGTCTCCCCTTCAGCTGGGCTCTGACCCCACCTCTTCCACACACCCTCCCGGGTGGATCCAGTGGTGAGATCCTCGCTCTTCTCTGAATTTCTCTCAGACACAACTGAGTCTTTGAACAGGACATGAGAACTGGCCCTGTGGACTTCACCGATCTCCTTCCACAGCCACCCAGGCTGGTCGTCTGCAGCCAGGCACGCGCCCCTGGGTTCAGCCTGGCAGCTGGGACTCCTCTGCCCTAAGCACCCGTACTTCTTATGGTTGGCCCGGTGAAGGCCCCTCTCACCTTGTCAATCCACATTATTTTACGTTCGTTCAGCTTTCCCTAAGCAGTGTCCTCACTCTTTCTACCCACACACACTCTTCATCGTCAGCCCTGATCATCAGCTTCTAGATTTAAATCTTCTCAGGATTCTTCAGACTGGATCCCACTCCCGAGACGCGTCACGGTGATCACCTGGGTGGAAAGGGGTTACTGGGACCCTCACCACTGGTTCCAACGCATGCACTGATCAGCTCCAAGGAGGGAGACGACCTCCTCCCCAACCCCAGCCTGATGCTTCTGTTCACATGATATGTTTTCTGAGCAGAGCTCATGCCCAAAGCAAGAGCATGGGGTCACCCTACTGTGCTGGAGACACGGCGCATTTTCTGACTGTGGTCATTGCATACTAAAGATAATGCTCAATACAGCACCATCTACAGGTGTGTTTGTGAGAACATGTGACTTTCAAAGATAATCGCTGAAAGTTCGCTTCCTTTTTATTTTTATTTTTTTTGGTGGTGGGGGGGTGGGTCAGATTAAAAGGTCCATTTCTGGAAACCATTTTCCTTTGCCATGAAGAACATTTTGGTGACTTGAGAGAAATAATTAACCTCTCTACTAATACACTTTTCGTGAGCAGTATTAGAACCAATTTATGGGTATTAAAATGGAAGGAATAAAGGCTATATAATGAAGGAAAAACAGGTACCTATTACCATGTCTCAAAACTGATGGGCTCTATGTGTCAAATACTCTATTTTCCTTTGAGAATATTGATTAGGTTATGTAGATTCAACATGGAGAAAGTTTTCACTTACCTTGTGTTTTCATTTCATCAGTGGCCCTCATGCAAGACAGTGAGTGGCTTTAGGCTAGAAATAGATCTTTTTATCTCTCCCTTTCAAAGGCCTGCCCAGTCCTAGGCTGAGTTCGTAGGAACGAAATAAATATCTAAGGTACAGTGGGTGAATGAATGAATGAAGTCCTAACCACCAAACTGGGCTATGAGAACGGCATGTGATAATAAGTGGGGCAACGTCTTATAAATGTAAAGTTGTTATTATTATTATTATTTGAAATGGAGTCTCGCTCTGTCGCCCAGGCTGGAGTGCAGTGGCGTGATCTCGGCTCACTGCAATCTCCGCCTCCTGGGTTCAAGTGATTCTCCTGCCTCAGCCTCCTGAGTAGCTGGGATTATAGGCATGTGCCACCACGCTCAGCTAATTTTGGTATTTTTAGTAGAAATGGAGTTTCACTGTGTTGGTCAAGCTGGTCTCGAACTCTTGACCTCGTGATCTGCCTGCCTTGGTCTCCCAAAGTGCTGGGATTACAGGTGTGAGTCACTGCGCCCGGCCAGCTGTTACTATTATTAATGACACTGTGGGACGTCTCTGTGGGCACTGCAGATGTATTACTGTATTTCTCAGAGAGGTTAGTGACTGCTCAGACACATTCTCCCCCATTGTGAAAGGTCAAAATATTGATTGATTCAATCAAGTTGTGAATAGAGAAGTAGGAAAATAAATGCTTTTTAAAGCTTATTTACTGCTTATAGGATATTCACAATTATGCCTCAAAGCACTTTACTTTCTTAGCTTTATTGGAAAATATTTAAACCGTGGCATGCAATATTGTCAAGTGATTCTGAGTCAGCCAGATGTGAGTTTTTATCCCGGTTCTCTCGATTATTTGTTGCAAACCTTGGGGAAGTCTATTTCTCCACGTTTCAGTTTTCTCATCCTTAAAATGGGAGCAATAATTCCCACCCCATAGGGTTACTGAAGAGTTCAGCTCATCAGACTAAGTTACATAAGCCAGGTGAGGTAGCTCACGCCTGTAATCCCAGCACTTTGGGAGGCCGAGGCAGGTGGATCACAAGGTCAGGAGATCGAGACCATCCTGGCTAACACGGTGAAACCCCGTCTCTACTAAAAACACAAAAAATTAGCCAGCCGTGGTGGCGGGCGCCTGTAGTCCCAGCTACTCAGGAGGCTGAGGCAGGAGAATGGTGTGAACCCGGGAGGCGGAGCTTGCAGTGAGCCGAGATCATGCCACTGCACTCCAGCCTGGGCAACAGAGTGAGACTCCGTCACACACACGCACACACACACATACACACACACACAAATAGTTACATGAAGCTCCTCTCACAAACTTAACACTCATTACATAGGATCTCTTCCTTTCTTATATCTTCAAATTATTTCAATTTAAAAAATGATAGTGATGTTCAATTTGGAATTTCTGGTAAGAATATGAAGTAAAGAAGTGGAAATAATAGAGAACATGACGTTGTGCCTCTGCTTATAATTTTGTCGTTCTTCAGAAAAAACGCAGTATTCAGATGACACAGCCACTTTCTGTGAGGGTTTCATAATTTGAAAGATAGCTTCACATCCCCTGGATCCCGGTGCAGTTTTATTCTTTCCTATGGGAGAGGGATGAGAGCTTGGTTGGTGAGCCACAGAGAGATGCCATCAAGTCAGATCTTACGCAGGGCTTCAGCGTCTCAGCGTCTTCTTCTTGGAGTGGCTCGCAGCCCAGGCTCCACGGACAGAAAGCCCTTGCCGAGAGGGAGGTCAGCTGCTTGGTCCGTCAAGGTAGAAGGCACCATTCTCACTTAAGCCCTTTTATTTTTAATGAAGGAAAGTTACATTCACGCACCTTAATATTTCTTTTTCCCAAATGGCTGGGAACACTGAAGAAAACCTATAAACCTCCTTTGTCCTCAAATATTCCACTAATCTGTGAACCATTACCTATACCTATTTTGAAGCATGTCTGCCCCGGAACATTGCAACTGGGCAGAATCCGCTGGGCTGTAGGGATTTGTCTTACTAAGTTCTATGCTGAGGGATTGGAAGACATATACTTTGGGAAATGTATAGTTGTAGCTGACAAAATTGCCTGCAGTTATGCAGATTTAGAAACAACAAGGGTTGTTATTGTTGTTGTGTAACTTGAGTTGGGGGTTTTACATGCAGTTGCCTAATTGTAGCAGGAAAAATGCACTTAGTCAGATCCTACTGCTCCTGGAGGTAAGTTGTAATATACATCTCCTGCTTGTCTCTGTTGGATCCAGCCAGCTGGGAGATGAAGCTGCGGCCCTGTGTAGTACAAATGGCATTAATGACCTCAAATGGGCACAAGCCAAATGGAGTCATTGGTTTTAGGAACTAACTGTATCCTCTACTTAGATCAAGGATCAAACTTTTATTTTGCTTAGTTCCAAGAAAACATGTTTTTGTTATGTTTACGTTGAGCAAACATATAATCAATCAATAAAATGAGGAAAATACAAAATAAATTTTCTGGTGTGATTTTCTTTTTTTAGATTCTCTTGTATGCATTAAATAAATCCAGGCTGATTTGTTTTGCCTGAATTTCTCATGATATATACATTTCCATTCATTCTAAATATGCTTAAAAGTAATGTAGGATGTATGAAGTAAAAATTCTGAAAATTCCAATTTCAGCATATGAGTAGTTTACTGTATCCAAATAAGTGATCAAAAGATGAGTACGTAGATTGATCTGTGGACATTAAAGTGGCTGCATTGTTTATTCCTTCTAGAAATGGACATAATATGAAATTTTGCTTAACCATATATTTTATTAGAGTGCACAGGCGTAATTTTATGGGCCAGGATTACAATTTTGCTGATTACAGCTCTGTCTTCAATTGCACCAGAAAACTAGTCTTGTCTCCAATTGAAGCAATCATAATGGCTTGACTGCAATTAGAAACCATGATCCTTAAGAATGTGGATTACCCAATATATGTTATTTTAACCATGTAAAAATATTTGGCTAAGGAAGAGGTTAGCATTGGAACATGGTCACAGAGAGGTTTCAGAAATCAATAGAGTTTGAATACTGTTGAAATGTGTAATATACTGATTTCTTCATTAAGAAATACACTCCATAATAAATACTAAGCCAGGAATTCTGAAATAAGCTTAAAATTAATTTAAATTAAATAGAGAACCCCTAAATATCTGACACTCTGAAAACTTGGAGAATAAGAAGAGAAGAATGTGCTGAAGTGTCGCTTTGTTCTAGTCGTTCTCATAATCTAGGCAAACATTTCCCAGAAAGGGCTAGAGAGCCATCGCTGTAGACTTTGAAGGCCACATTCGGTCTCTGTTGTTGATCCTCTTCTTTCCTTCCTTTTTTTCTTTTAAACAACTTAAAAAATATATAAAGTCACAGATTTGGCCACTAGAATGTAGCTTTCATCCTCTAAGCTTTGTGGATACTAGCTTTGTGATTCTCTTCTCCGGACTTAAATTATAGGAAAATGAATTGAAACAAGTCATGTGTCTTTTGGAATCTGAAATACCAAAGCCATCTTCTTTATAATCGTACATCCTTCTGTTTAAACTACATTCTATTTTATGTTTCATCCTTATATGTCACAATCCTAGCCAATGCCTGACATATGGTGGATTCTCAGAAAATGTTTACCAAATGATAACATTTTAAAGTTTCATCTAATTCTACAGTATTGAAAGGGTTACTTCAATTCTGGATGGAGGGGTGTGTGTGTGTGTGTGTGTGTGTGTGTGTTTTTTCTATCAATCTTAATAGAAATGTTCTCAGGGGTCACTAAACCCCAACCCCCATCAGTTTTCCACAGATTTTAAAGTATGGAACCCAATAGAAACAATGATCAAAACCATGACCTCGATAAGCAGTATTATGTATCATGCACACATAATAGTAAAGAGTGAAAATAATTGAAGGCTATAAAATAAGTTATTGGCTGCAGATTTTTAAAATGTATTTAAGTTCATTTTGTGTTTATTTGTTGGGCATCTCCATTATAAAGTAATACCCTTGAGGGAAAAAACAAAACAAAACAGGACTTTTAATATTTCCTTCATGTTTTTTGTCCTTCACTGCTCTCACTCCTACCTCCCCTCCTGCCCCAATGCTGTGAAGCACCCACTACTTGGCACACAGTGGGGCTTCATAAATGTTGCACCTGATTCTCTTGCTCTCCAGACCTGGATGGTCCTTTCCTTCTTCCCTCTTTCTGGCTTTTGCAAAAAGGCCATTTCTGCTTGCTCTTCCGTTTCTTTAAAGAAGTGTGTATTCCTCAATGAATGTAATTAAAAAAAATTTTTTTTCTAAGATTGCTTTAAGTAAATTGATTTTCTGTTTTTTCACTTCTAAAATACTGGCACAAAACAAGAAGCCATAATGAGCTGTGATTTGTAACTTTTCATTACAATCTACTAATAGGCATTCTATAACTATTGATTTGTTCTATCGCGTGAAGAAAAGCAAAAGGGCAAATGTATCGCATTCTTACTATTAAATGCCAGTTAATACCTGACATCTTTGAAAACACGTCTGATTTTGTATTTCTTTCTCTCAGTTTGAGCAGGAAAAGAATCCAGACTTGTAGATTGTAGAGGTGTTTTGTTCTAGTACTTGCTGCTGTTTCAGGCTTATAAAACAAACAACAAAACGCCAAAAATGTGAATTACCAAGTGTCTGAGTTCATTTGGCTTCTCTGGGGTCCTCCTTTGGGGGTCCAAGTCTTGGTGGGCTTGTGCTGAGGAGGCCTCAGCTCCCTCAGCAACTGGGTGGGCAACTACCCCAACACCGTGGAAAGGGAGGACCCCACAGGGAAGCCCCCACAAGCCTCCCTCCCCCCACCCACACAGCGTGGGGTGTCAGAGAGACCTTGAAGGGCGTCCTGCCCGCCCCGCCCACACCTGCTCCGGTTCCCGCTGCAGTTTTATGGGCCGTGAGGAGGCAGGTTTGACGCCCAGAACAGCCTCTGCCAACAGCTGCAGACCCGTCAGCTCCCAGACAGTAAAATGTAAAGAGGGGGAGGGAGGGATCACCTTTGAAGTCTGCAAAAAGCATGACTTTGACCACTTCCTTTTTCCTTTTTAAATTGGTGTCCCAGGTATGTTGACAGCAGCTATGGGCCAACTTTACAAGGAAAGACGCACCTCCTCGGAACACTCAGGTCTGCCGGGTCCTCAGCATTTTAATACCATCTCTCGAAGGCTTTCCTGGTGTCAGCGTAACTTTGTGATGAGAAATGGGTTACTTTAACTGAGGGTGCTACACTTAAGGCCAATACAGATGTGTATCTGTAAAGAACACGCACATACACAGAGTGCCCTCCATTCAAGGTGAAGGTAAAACTGTACAAAGCCATCAGTGTGCGTCCTTCCTGCATCTTCCCCACACATTTTCTCCACGTTTGTCCTTCTTGCTTTTCTCTTAAAGACATCATAAGGACGTGAAGGGAAACTGTGGTGTTAACATTTTCCTCTCAATTTCACATCCGAATTTTAATCTCCAATGAATCCTTTTTCTTTCCACTTTGCTTTCAGGGTTTTTCTCTTTTAGTTTAAAAGAAGACTCCAAGATTTTTAGTTATTCTGCCACTTTTCCGTAGTTTAGCATGCAATGTCCTGGAGGACTGCGTGTGCATCTGATATCGTTCATTCTCTAGGAGATCTTGCTGGATTATGGGGTTTGAGTCTTCAGTTTGAACTACACACATGATCAAAGTTTGAAAGATTTCCTTCAAACTACTCGCACAAACTACACTGTCCTCATATTTGACAGCTTTGTGATTTCCAAACTTATTTTAACAATGGTCTTGACTTTCTGTTTAGTGAAATATAGACAATATGAATCAAATTTAAAATCTCTGATGTCCAGTTCTAACACGGGAACTCAGAGCATTCTGAAAGGCCATTTCCAGGCTAGCATAAAGTTTAGAAAGAATCTTATCATCGTCTCATTTTTTTCTTCAAATGTATTAAAAGAAGCGTAAATACTTTGCATCTTTCCTTGTAGGGTACAAATTAACCCCAGTAACCAACCCACAGATCCTCATAATATCATTATTGGAGTGTTTGATGGTCCCTGACTACTTAGTTGTAAAACTAAACCAATCATCTAACTGCCTGGGACCCAGTTTTCCCACTTGGAAAACAAAGCAATTAGTCTAGATCCCTTCTGCCCAAGGCTGTGGCCTCTAATCACACGTGACTCTTTAAGTTTAAATTCAATACAGTTAGGTAAAATTAAATTTAATTCCTCAGTTGCACTAGCCACATTTCAAGTGCTCCATAGCCACGTGCAGCTAGTGGCCACTGCATTGGAGAGAGTGGGTAAAGAAAGTCTGGATCACTGCAGGAATTCCTACCGGATGGCACCAGCAGGTAAAACATGGATTATCCTTCCTGACGGTAAAACAGAACATGAGGGAACTCCAGGCTGCTGGACTCTAGTCCCAAGTCATTCTTATGATACTCCTCATAATAGTTATTCATAGTAATAGCTATGAATGGCAGGGCCATTCCTTACTTAAACATGTAATGAACACTGGCCGTGTGAAAGCAATTGTATGATAGGCTGGGAATAGCACAAAACATCGTGCCTGTGGGCTAGGTGCTTACTGCCTGACTGAGGAGGAGACTAGCAAACTCAGAACACAGGACCAGATAAGGAAAAGCCATGCAAGGGGTGCTGGGGATCCTAGGATGGGGTGGGGTGCAGAGATGGCCACCCAATGGAATGCTGATTCTTGTGCCAGGTAAAACCTTATGGAAATTATTCTGTCAGAGCGTAATGAGATGAAAATTTAGAACTAGAACTGCCGATATACCTGCCAATATACGCTTGTAACTGCCGAGTTGAAGAGTAGGGTGTCTTCTAAAGGTTTTAAGGATGTAAGAAAACCCACAAAACTCTAATCAGCAGACCCAAACTCAGTGGAAAAATCTTGGCCCTTCATGAAAAGCTTGTTGGATGAATGCCTGATCATAGAGTTAGCTTTAAACATGTTTACATGAAAGGCTTCCAGAATCAATCAATTTCTAATACTAACTGCCTCCTAACCAAGCCAGATGGCTCTATAAATTGTCCTGTTATAATTTGGACCATGTATCTATAGGTTCCCTCCACTTAATCAACCAAAATCGAAGAGTGCTATTTAAGATGTGAATTCCACATCTAGAAGAGCAACCAGGATGGATTTGCCCTATCAGATACTGTGGTACTGCCACGGGGATCGTGTGAACCAAACAGAAAGCACAAAACAAGACCCAAATGGACTTGGGAATGTAGAGTGCGATCCAGAGGAGCTGGGAAAGAGCAGACCCCAAGTGGACTGTCTGCAGTAGATTCTATGACATGATTACCTCCACTCCCCCACAACCCGAGCTGAGCAGAGAGTCCTTCTCAGGCTTTTTCAGTTCTCTCACCTCCACTCAATTTGTTGGTGGTCTGTTAGGTAACTTACTTTTATCACTTTTTCCCAAAACAGCATTTTTTTTGGTTTTTTTTTTTAGAAATAACCCCCTTCCACAGTCATGTTTTACCAGATTATAACATTGTATTACATTCCGAAATTACGATTATAAATATACTGGGCTTTAGCTGGGATCAGCACAGACGACCCCCAGTGAGTATCAGTTTGGAGGATGCTGAGCCACAGAGTCACACGCAAAGCACAGGTCCTGCGGCTTAGCCTGCCTGGGCACTCATCCGTGTATTTCAAGCGCAGCCCTGCGGGTCCTGAGGGCTAGCGTGTCTTAGGTGAGAAACACAGCCTGCAGAGCGAGAGGAGCCCCTGGGGGCTGGGAGGTGGTCAGGGAGCATAGTGCCCCTTACTGTTTTGGCACGTGCTCCTCAAAGCTCAGAGGACAGGTTGGGGAGGATTAGACATGGTGCTACAAAGCGAATATCATGCAAGCCGTCACCTGGGAATGATCCCTTCCTTCATACTCTCCTCACTCCCTGATCCACTCCCGCACTTGCTGCTAATCTCCCCAACAGACAATAGCTTTGGGTGCATGGGCGTCTGTCCCTCCCCACTCTCACTAGGTGGGGGGCAGCCCTCATCCTTCACCATGCGGACCTCTCCTGGCCTCACTGCCTCTGCTCTTTGTCTTCGTACATTAGTTTTTTGTTAGGGTAATAATTTCTTTTTTAATCATTGTTATTATACTTTAAGTTCTAGGGTACATGTGCACAATGTGCAAGTTTGTTACATATGCATACATGTGTCATGTTGGTGTGCTGCGCCCATTAGCTCGTCATTTACATTGGGTATATCTCCTAATGCTATCCCTCCCACCTCCCCCCATCCCATGACAGGCCCCGGTGTGTGATGTTCCCCTTTCTGTGTCCAAGTATTCTTATTGTTCAATTCCCACCTATAAGTGAGAACATGCAGTATTTGGTTTTCTGTCCTTGTGATAGTTTGCTCAGAATGATGGTTTCCCACTTCATCCATGTCCTGTCTCTTATACACATCTAGATGTGTATAAGAGACAGGCTCTGTTCTGTTCCATTGGTCTATATATCTGTTTTGGTACCAGTATCATGCTGTTTTGGTTACTGTAGCCTTGTAGTATAGTTTGAAGTCAGGTAGTATGATGCCTCCAGCTTTGTTCTTTTGGCTTAGGATTGTCTTGGCAAGGTGGGCTCTTTTTTGGTTCCATATGAACTTTAAAGTAGTTTTTTCCAATTCTGTCTAGAAAGTCATTGGTAGCTCGATGGGGATGGCATTGAATCTATAAATTACCTTGGGCAGTATGGCCATTTTCACGATATTGATTCTTTCTATCCATGAGCATGGAATGTTTTTCCATTTGTTTGTGTCCTCTTTTATTTTGTTGAGCAGTAGTTTGTAGTTCTCCTTGAAGAGGTCTTTCACATCTGTTAGGGTAATAATTTCAAAGCACATCTATGCTCATGTCAGTGTCCTTCTCAAGATATTTAGTGGCTTCTGAGTGCTCTTAAGACAAAAACCAAAACCCTGAGTGTGACAGACACAGTCTACCCAGTGTGGTCTGCCTCTGCCGTGTCCCAGCTCTTATCCCACGGGCCCTGCCCCCTCTCATAAAGAGCCCCCTGCACCTCCCTGCCTGGACTCTTTCCAGACTCCCTCCTCTGTCTTCTACTCAGCAAACCCCTCCTCATCCTGCAGAGGTTGGCTCAAGCCTTATACTCCTGGAGAAGCATTTTCTACCTCCTGGTAAATGTTGAATCCTCCTCATATCATAGGTTCTCAGGGATGAGGTAAGTCCCTTTCCCCTGTAGCACTTGCCCAGTTGTAGCTACAGATGTATTTCTGTGGTCACTGGATCAACATCTGTCTCCCCGGTGGTGAATTGTGGGCTCTGCCAAGGTGGGAATCCTGCCCGGCAGTGCTCCCCACAGGTCCACCGTGGCTGGCACAGTCAGAGCCGAGGCTCAAGAAATAGTTTATGGAATGAATAAATGTGATCGAGGCATCTAACACACAGCCTGACACATAAGACTGGCCATCAGTATGCATGTTTCCATATTTCTTTCCTTTTTCCTATTCTTTTCATTGATCAAATGGGATCACACTGTTTGTTGAGTGAAATTTTTCAGCGTTGGGCCAACGACATTTCATGTGGAAAGGAAATGCCTTGTCTTCCACCTTCAAAGTGCTTTCTGCATGCGGAAGTGAGTAGATCTGAGAAAATGTTCCAGCAGACACCAGATAGTGACTTCTCTACAGAGAAGCTTCAACATTCAGGATCTTCTAAACTGGTGGTGAGTCAACTGCTCTCCGTAAGCCTTAATCCTTGGTAACAAAATGTCACAACTTCAGATCATACCAAATTGCAGGGTATTTTTAATTACATTAGGTGGTTTTCTCCCCTGTGGAGAGCGTGCAGGAGAGCCAGGCTCTCTTTGATCCCTGGGGGGGTGGGGGGTGGGGAGGTGTGTCCCTGCTGGAACAGCAGGAGGCCCTGGGCTGGGGCTGCTTTCTTCACCTCCGCTCCTCCCCACTTATCTGTTTGGTTTGATTAAGGAAACCGACTTGAAAGGGCCCAGGCACTAGGTCACCAAGTCAGCTGTGTCCACTAGGAGGAAAAACATGCTTTAAAGAAATAAAATGTTTAAGTGATTCACTGGTTAATTTGAATCAGCTGTTACTATCAGATCTGGGACTTTGTACAGGTATTCTCCAGGGCGTTGCAAGCATTTTCTGAAAAAGGCCGGATTGTATACATGTGAGGCTTGGCTGGGGTTGGGGGTAGGGACATATCTTGCTTATTCTTTATGGTCTTCCTGACCCTGACGCCCATCCGCCTCGTAGATGTCACTAGAATCACTCCTAGCTCATCACCTTTCCCCCACAGCACCTTCACGCCACTAGGAGACGGATCTTCCTGTAACATTACCTGACAGTCTACACCTACTCAAAGGCCGCCCAGTTTCCTGTTGGGCAAGGTCAAGTCCTGGGATGGGACATTCACTTTCGCGTCCTCTGCTCAGCCTTTCCAGTTGGCGGTCTCTTCCCCATCTTCGGACTAGGGCACTTGTACTTTAGGCTTTCATGATTTCTTCCCCCATCGTGTATCCCTTCTTTTTTTTTTTCCCCCTCAACTATTCAAAACATTTCTTCAAAGACCACCCAAAGTGTCTACCACCGTGTTCTGTCTTCCCTTAATCCCCAGAGGCCTTTCCTCTCTACTCCACGCCACTCTAGTTGGCTTTTGCTGCAGACGGCCTCCTGGGGCCTCGACCTGGGGCTTCATCTTCCTAGCCAACTGCAAACTGCTACAGGACAGATCATTTGTGTTCCTTTCGTATCCCCCTCAAAACTGCCAGGTCCCACTTTGGGAGGTCGAGGCAGGTGGATCACGAGGTCAGGAGATTGAGACCATCCTAGCTAACACGGTGAAATCCCATCTCCACTAAAAATACAAAAATTAGCCGGGCGTGGTGGCACGTGCCTGTAATCCCAGCTACTGGGGAGACTGAGGCAGGAGCATCGCTTGAGCCCCGGAGGTGGAAGTTGCAGTGAGCCGAGATTGCACCATTGCACTCCAGCCTGGGTGACAGAGCGAGACTCTGTCTCAAACAACAAACAAAAAAATAAAACAAAACAAAACAAAACAAAAACCAAGCAGGTCCACCGAGACACCTGTGTGATGGCACCTCATCTGCAGGTGTTCATTGCTGCAGGAGTTACCTCGTTTCTGGGTTCAGAGCGGTCTGGCTGCCTGTTGTGATTGAGGTTTACATAGAACTTCTTCCCCTACCAAGGTCAATAAAATCCTGAAATTCAAGTCAGTGTCCTCCAAGATAGGGTGCACAAAATCACCCATATGGGGAGGGAGAAAACTTCTCTCCATTTTGTTTTCTAAGAATGAAAAAGAAGTTAAGCCTAACTAATATTTCATATGCAGGCCCACCTGGCAGCTCACTGTCCCATGCGTCAGGCAAAGCTGGGCTCTGTGGGGCCTGCGGCTTATACAACTTTGGGGATTCTCTTTAACAAAAATAATCCCAAATAAGTTATGAACGTGAATATTCACTAAGAGTATGAGAAAAGCTTATTTTGTAATTTTTTAAAATAGACATTCAGCACACACTGCTGTGACACTGTACATGTTGGCAGGGCCTTCTCAAGGCTGTCTGAGGCCCAGGCCTTATAGGCAAGTCACGGTAAAGGGGATACCCTGAGGGCACTTGTGGGGCAGTGGGTGCTCACATCTCTCACTTTAGCTTCCTGAGTCAAACCGCAGTTTACTGTAGATGACGTCTACCCATGGGCTGCTCATGATGCAAAAACAGCAGGCGACCTCGGCGAAATGGCAGAGGCGGATCCTGGAGGACCCCAAATGAGGTCTTGGAAAGCTGGCCTGAAATGCCCATCCAGTCAAGGCTAAGCCAAGAGGAAAAAGGAAATGGCAAAATTGCTGACTCCAAAAATGAATTTACATCCTGCTCTCCAAACTGGACAAACCTTTCCAAGTATACTAGAGCCTGGAGAAACTAGCTAATGAGTGTGTGACGTGGCAAGGCATTCACAAATGAAGCAGTGATGCTCACTGTACCCAGTGTTCAGCTCCTACTTACAAGCAAGAGCCTGGGAACAATAGACACTGGGGTCCCCAACAGGGAGAAGGGCTGAACACCTTCCTATGTGGGTGATGGGATCAACAGGCGCCCAAACCTCAGCATCATACAATATACCCTTGTAACTAACCTGCACGCAGGCCCCCTGAACCTAAAACAAACATAACAAGGAAAACAAAAGAAAAATGAAGCATTGGAAACTTTCAAACTAACGCCTACACTTCTCAGTGACATTTCAGATCATGTGTTGCTGCATTGGATAATTTACAAAAATTTACTAAACTTAATAAGGATCATTTGGAGGCCTCTTTTGTGAAGTTTCTGTCTTAATAGAGAAAGGTTAAAAATCATGTATCATTTGGAAAACATTGTCCTTCTGCTGAGATGAAAACTACCACATTAATATGCAGAAAATAACAAAGCAATAAGCTTAAATGTATTCCTAAAGCGTATGTGGTTAGGTGACAATTAGAAAACCTTGCTGAAGGTTTGAAGACATGAGTACTTCAACAAAATTTACAATGTGAGAATATTGTTTTATAATACACAAAAAGTTTAGATATTCGAATAGGTCTTGGTTCCTGTATTCACCAGAATCAGTTTCAATATTGAAATCTGTATTTACCTAAGAGTGACCATTAGTCTGTGCGTGTGAGTGCCACTATGGCTTGGTCAACACTTTAACAGACTTCTGTGCAGGTCAGTGAGCAGCCGCTGCTCTGAGAAAGCCTCTTCCACCTCGACCACCCAACCCACTCCAAACCCACCTGTGAAGGGTGGCTCCTGCACCCCAGGGCTGCCAGCTTCTGGGCACTCAGATGCCTGTGCAATTCCAGCTTTCAAGTATTTTGAATAGCACCCACATGTGTATTCAATAAAGGTATATTCTCAAAAGTAAGTAACTTCTTTATGTTAAAAGCAATGTAAAGAAAATCAGTAAAAGTGAATCATTAATGTAGCAACGGCTTTGGCAAAAATGAAAAACTGATGGTGGCTGAGGTTCTAGACACGACATCACATGTGACATTAACGCAGCGCGTCCTTCAAAGGTAAACTTGGCAAAATAAGTTGAACAGAGGAGTGGATGAATGCTGTAGAATGCAGTTAATAAGGGTAATTGAACAAAGAAAAGTCCTTTTAAATATAGCAGCACTGGCATAATGGCATGCTTCATAAAATGGACTGTGGCCATGACAGTCTTGTACCATACAGAGGTGACCAGTTACCTCTATACAGACTTCTCAGAAGATTTCAAATTACACATGAATTCCACACTCTAGTGTGAGAGCTGCTTCAAATATGCTGACCTTTTCTATGATAACAGATGACTACTGGACTGCTACCTTGCAGGTAGTTTAAAATAAAAACCTAATTCACACCCTTCAAGGTAAAGATAAAATGATCACACTTTATTTTTACACACTTTTCATTTATTTATTTACTTTTTAAAGATGGGGTCTCACTATGTTGCCCAGGCTGGAGTGCAGCCTGGAGTGCAGTGGTGTGATTTTAGCTGACTGCAGCCTCGAACTCCTGGCCTCAAATAATCCTCCCACCTCAGCTTCTCAGAAGTGAATTCTAGTGACAAGCTGGGATACCAAGTGTGAGTCACCACACCTGGCCTTGAGACTTTATTATTAACTAAAGTCCGTAGTTTACATTAGGGTTCACTGTGTTGTACATTCTGTGCATTTTAAAAATACATAATGTAAGGTATCCAGTTTCCACTCCCCTAAAAATTATCTGTGCTCAATTAATTCCTCTCTCCCCATAAAGCCCCCGGCAACCATAGTTTTACCTTTTCCAGAATGTCATATAGTTGCAGTTATACTGTATGTATGTAGCTTTTTTGGACTGGCTTTCTTCACTTAGTAATATGCATTTCAGTTTCCTCCATGTCTTTCTGAGGCTTGATACCTCCTTTCTTTTACTGCTGCATAATATTCCATTGCACGGACGTTCCGCAGTTTGCTTATTCATTTACCATTTGAAAGACATTATTCCAGTTTTTGGCAATTATGAAGAAAGCTGTTACAAACATTTGCATGCAGGTTTTTTGTGGGCATAAGGTTTCAACTCATTTGGCTAAATATCTAGAAGAGCAATTGCTGGATTTTGTAGTAATACTATGTTTTACTTTATATGAAACCGTAAACTCTTCCAAAGTGTCTGAACCATTTTGCATTCCCATCATCAATGAATGAGAGTTCCTATTGCTCCACATCCTCACCAGCATTTGGTATTTTTAGGGTCTTTTAGGTTTGTTTTTGATTTTTGTTTTGGCCTTTCAATAGGTGTGTAGTGGCATCTTGTTGTTTTACTCTGAAATTCTCTAGTGACACATGATGGTGAACATCTTTTCATATGCTTATTTACCATCTACATACCTTCTTTGGTGAGGTGTCTGTTCCTATCCTTTGCCCATTTCTTAGGCGGGTTGTTTGTTTTCTTATCGTTGAGTTTTAAGAGTTGATTATATATTTTGTATATATGTTCTTTTATCAGATATGTGTTTTGCTAAGACTTTCCCCCAATCTGTGGCCTGTCTCTTCATTCTCTTAACAATGTCTTTCTCAGAGAAAAGGTTAATTTTAATGAAACCAAACTTAACATTTTTTTTTTCTCTCATGCTTCATGTGTTTCATGTCATATCTAACAATTCATTGCCAAACCCAAACCCAAGGTCACCTAGAGTTTTCTGCTGTTATATTCTAGAAGTTTCATAATTTTGCATTTTACAATGAGGTCTACAGTCAATTTAGAGTTACTCTTTTAAAAGATGTAAGGCCTAGATTACTCTGTGTGTGTATATGTGTGTGTGTGTGTGTGTTTAGCAGGTATTCAGTTGCTCTAGCACCATTTTTTGAAAAATCTGCTCTTTTCCCATTGAATTGTCTTCGCTCCTTTGTCAGAGATCAGTTGCCTGCTTTATGTGGGTCTATTTGTGGGCTCGTTATTCTGTGCCATTGATCTATTTGTCTATTCCTTCACAAATACCACATTAGCTTAATTATTCTAGCTCTACTGTACACCTTCATATCAGGTGGTGTTGGTTCTTTCACTTTTGTTCTTCAGCCTTGTGTTGGCTGTTCTGGGTCTTCTGCCTTTCTGTAGACACTTTAGATTCAGGGTGTTGATATTCACAAAATAACTTGCGGGGCTTTGATTCGGATTACATTGACTGTAGATATATTTGGGAAGAAATCACATCTTTGCAATGTTGAGTCTTCCTATCAACGAATGTGGAATATCTTTCCATTTATTCAAATCTTTTTTGGTTTAATCAGAGTTTTGTAGTTTTCCTCATATAAATCTTGCACATATTTTGTAAGATTTATTTCTAAATTGTTGCCGTCCTTCTCCTCCTATTCGCCCTCCCCTTTATCTTCCCACTTCCCCTCTTACTCCTCCTCCTTTTTTTGTGGGTGCTACTGTAAATGGCATCATCTTATAATTAATTATTATTACATTTTTAACTTCAAACTTCAATTGTTCATTGCTGGTACATAAAAAAGCAATTGACTTTTCTATATTAATCTTATATTCAGAAATCCTAATATAATCACTTATTATAGCAGTTCCAGGAATATTTTTGTCAGTTCTTTGGGATTTTCTACATAGACAATCATATCGTCTGTGAACAGAGACAGTTTTGTCTCTTCTTTCCCTATCTGTCTAGCTTTTATTTCCTTTTCTTGCTTTGTTGCATCAGTTAGAATTTCTGTTACAATGCTGGTGAAGGGTGGTATGAGGGGACCTCCTTGTCTTTGGGGGGAAAGCATCTAGCTTCTCATCATTAAGTATGATATTAGCTGTAGCTCTTTTGTAGATGTTCTTCATCAAGTTGAGGGAGTTCTCTTTTATTTGTAGTTTGCTGAGAGTGATTTAAATGATCATAAATGGGTTTTGTATTTTGTCAGAATTATTTTTTCATCTATTTTTGTCTATGTTTACAAAAATTTGACTAGAATTTTGATATGGATCACATCATACATACGGATTAATGTGTGGAGAATTGACATCTTTAATAAGTTGACTATTATAATCCATGAATATAGTTAAGTCTTTCCAACTATTTAGGCCTTCTTTGATTTCTTGTATCAGCATTTGGTAATTTTCAGCATACAGAATCTGCATGTGTGTTTCTAGATTTATACATAAAGTTTCATTTTCTTTGGAACAATTGTAAATGATTTGTTTATATTTCTACCTGTTCATTTTTAGAATAGAAATGCAGTATATTTTTATGTGTTGATCTTGTGTCCGGCAATCTTACTGAGCTCTTTTGTTAGCTCTGAAAGGTTTTTATGTAGGTTGCTTGAGTTCTTCTATATAGACAATCATTTCATCTGTAGTGGAAACAGTCATATTTTCCTTTCCAGTCTCTATGGGCTTTCTTTCCTCTTCTTCCTCTTCCTCCTCCTCCTCTACTTCTAAGTTGTCAAATTTATGATTTAAAAGTTGTAGTATTCCCTTACTATCATTTTCATTTTTTCTGGCTTTATGAGGTACACTTGACAAGTAAAAGTTGTATATCTTTAAGGTGTACAACATGTTTTGATTTATGTATAATTGTGAAATGATGACGTTTAAGTTAACTTATTCATCACCTTGGTTATGATTTGTGTGTGAGTGCATGTGGTGAGAACACTTAAGATCAACTCTTTTTTTTCTTTTTTTTTTTTGAGACAGAGTTTTGCTCTTGTTATTCAGGCTGGAGTGCAATGGTGCCATCTCAGCTCACTGCAACCTCCGCCTCCTGGGTTCAAGCAATTCTCCTGCCTCAGCCTCCTGAGTAGCTGGGATTACAGGCACCCGCCACCACACCCACCTAATTTTTTGTATTTTTAGTAGAGATGGGTTTTCCAGGCTAGTCTTGAACTCCTGACTTCAGGTGATCCACCTGCCTCAGCCTCCCAAAGTATTGGGATTACAGGCATGAGCCACTGCACCTGGCCAAGATCAACTCTTTTAGTAAATTTCAAGTATACAATACAGTATTGTTAACTGTAGTCACCATCCTGTACACTGGATCTTCAGAATATATTCATCCTGCATAACTGAACCTTTGTACCCTTTGACCAACATTTCCCCAGCCTTCCCCTCCAGCCCCTGTCAACCACCATCTTATTCTGTGCTTTCATGAGTTCCAATTTTTCAGATTGCACATGTGAGATGATGCAGCATTTGTTTTTCTGTGTCTGACTTATTTTACTTAGCATAATGCCCTCCGGTTTCATGCATGTTGTCACAAATGGCAAGATTTCCTCCCTCTTTAAAGCTGAATAATATTCCACTGTACGTTAATATACCCATGCTTTCTTTATGTATTCATTTATCAGTGGACAAATGATAAGATTTAAGATTTTTTCCATATTTTGGCTATTGAGAATAACGCTGTGATAAACATGGGAGTGCAATATCTCTTTGATTTCATTTCTTTTGGATAAATACCTAGTAATGTAATTGCTGGATCATATGCTAGTTCTTATTTATAATTTTTTTTTTTTTTTTTGAGACGGAGTTTCGTTCTAATCACCCAGGCTGGAGTGCAGTGGCACGATCTCAGCTCACTGCAACCTCAGCCTCCAGGGTTCAAGTGATTCTCCTGCCTCAGCCTCCTGAGTAGCTGGGATTACAGGTGCTCACCACCATGCCTGGATAATTTTTTTTTGTAATTTTAGTAGAGACTTGGTTTCGCCATGTTGGCCAGGCTAGTCTTGAGCTCCTGACCTCAGGTGATCTGCCCATCTCAGCCTCCCAAAGTGCTGGGATTACAGGTGTGAGCCACCACGCCTGGCCTTATTTATAATTTTTTAAGGAACTTCACACTGTTTTTCGTAGTGGCTATACCAATTTACATTACAAACTGTGCATAATGGTTCCCTTTCTTCCACATCCTTACCAACACATTATCTTTTGTGAGGTGTAAGGTGATATCTTTTTGTGATTTTGATGTGCATTTCCCTGAAAATTAGTGATGTTGAGCACACTTTCATATACCTGTTGGCCATTTGTATGTCGCCTTTTGAGAAACATCTATTCAGTGCCTCATCCCATTGTTTAATTGAGTTATTTGTTTTGCTTGTTCATTTATTTGCTATTGGGTTGTTTGAGTTTCTTATATATTTTGAATATTATCCCCTTATTAGATATATGGTTTGCAAATATTTTCTCCCACTCTGTAGGTTGTTTTTTGTTCTGTGGATTGTTTCCTTTGTTGTGCAGAAGCTTTTCATTTGACACAATCCCATTGGCTTATTTTTGCTTTTATTGCCTGTGCTTTTGGTGTCATATCCACAAAACAATTGCTCAGACCAATGTCAAGAATCTTTTCCCTTACATTTTCTCTTTTAGTAGTTTTATGGTTTCAGGACTTATGTTTAAGTCTTTAATCTATTTTGAGTTGATTTTTGCATATGGTATGAGAAAAAGTCCACTTTCATTCTTCTGCATATGGATATCCAGTTTTCCCAACAGTATTTATTGAAGAGACTATTATTTCCCCATTGTGTGTTTTTGGCACTCTTGTTAAATATCAATTGACCCACAGATGCATAGATTTGTTTCTGGGCTCTCTATTCTGTTCCATTGGTCTAGGTATCTGTTTTTATGTCAGTGCCATGCTGTTTTGATTACGATAGCTGTGTTATATATTTTGAAGTCAGGTAGCGTAATGCCTCCAGCTTTATCTTACTTGCTTAAGATACATTTACCTCCTTAGAGTCTTTTGTGGTTCCTTACACATTTTAGGTTTGTTCTTCTGTATCTATAAAAAAATGCCATTGGAGTTTTAATAGGGATTGCATTGAATCTTAGATCTCTTTGGGTAGTATGAACATTTTGACAATATTAATTTTTTTCAGTTTTCAATCCATGAACACAGGATGTCTTTCCATTTATCTGTATCTTCTTTAATTTTCTTTGTCATTGTTTTATAATTTTCAGTGTCAAGTTTTTCATGTCTTTGGTTAAGTGTATTCCTACTTTATTCTTTTTGTTGCTGTTGTGAATGGAATTGCTTTCCTAATTTCTTTTTCAGATAGTTCATTCTTTGCATGTAGAAGCACAATTGATTTTTGTTGATTTTGTATTTTGCAGCTTTACTGGATTTATTTATAAGGTCTAACTATCTTTTGTTAATATTATTCTTTAATATTATTTTAATGATTGAAGGATTTATCTGTACTGATATTCCCTGTTTTATTAGTGATTTTTTTGTGGTGATTTATGTTTTTTTGTTTATTTTTTTAAGTCTTGCTAGAGACTTACAGATATTTTGAGATATTTTTTAAAGAACTGCTTTTTGTTTCACTGATTTTTTTCTGTTCCTTTCCTGTTTTCAATTTTATTGAGTTAGTCTATCTTCATTATTTCTTTCCTTCTGCTTGCTTTGTGTTTAGTTTGCTCTTCTTTTTCTAGTTTTGTGAGGTAGAAACTTAGAGAAATTATTTCAGACTTTTCCTCTTTTCATATATATATAAGTATATATATGACATTTATATATATATGTCATAAATTTTCCTCTTAACACTGCTTTAGCTGCATCTCACAAATGTTGACACATTTTGCTTTCATTATCATTCAGTTCAATATATTTTCGGATTTCTTCTGAGATTTACTTTCTGATGTTTAATTATTTAGGAGTGTGTTGGTTACTTTTCACATATTTAAAGATTCTCCTTTGTCTTTCTGTATTGATTTCTAGTATGATTCTCTTATGACCAGAAAACATACTTCGTATAATTTCAATTCTTTCAAATTTATTGATTTTTAAAAATCATCTAGGATATGGTCTATCTTGGTAAACATTCATGGATGTTTGAAAAGAATGTGTATTCTGTTATCTTGGGGTGGAATGCTCTACAAATCATGCTGACTGATGGTATTGTTCAGTTCTTTATCCTTGCCAATTTTCTGTTTAATAGTTCTATCAGTTGCTGAGAGAGAAGTGATGAAGTCTCCAATTATAATTACGAGTTCGTCTGTTTTTCCTTGCAGTTATTTCTTTCTTTCTTTCTTTCTTTTTTTTTTTTCTGAGACAGAGTCTCACTCTGCCACCCAGGCTGGAGTGCAGTGGCATGATCTCAGCTCACTGCAACCTCTGCCTCCCAGATTCGTGCGATTCTCCTGCCTCAATCTCCCGAGTAGATGGGACTACAGGCGCATACCCCCATGCCTGGCTAATTTTTGTATTTTTGGTAGAGATGGGGTTTCACCATGTTGGCTGGTCTCGAACTCCTGACCTCAAGTGATCTGCTTGCCTTGGTTCCCAAAGTGCTGGGATTACAGGCGTGAGCCACCAACATGTGTAGATGGCATGTAGTTGGGTAGTGTATTTCTATTTATTTTTGCCGATCTCTGTCATTGAATTGATGGATTTAGATTAGAATTGATACTTAGGGTTTAAGTCTGTCACTGTATTACTTATTTTCTGTTTCTCATTTCCTTTTCCTTTCCTTTCTGTAGATTATCTCAGCATTTTCTAGAATTCCATTCTACTTTATTCATGTATTTAAAAATCACATCACCTTGTATTGTCCTTGTGTACATATATATGCACACACACATATACATATATATAGATGTAACTTATCATAACCTCCTCATATAAAAATTGTACCACTTTGAGTGAAGTATTGAATGTTTACTTCCATTCAGGCACCTTGACACTTTCTACTTTTTAAATAAAAAGTTCCTAAGTATTTTACATTGAGCACTGCATCATATGGTGTTAGGTTTGCTTCAGCCATCAAATATGATTTAAGAAACTCTTGAGAAGGTGAGTCTACTGCTTTTACCTCTATTTTCACCCAATGCGTCAGTCTAAGACTGCCATAACAACATACCACAGGCTGGCAGCTTAAACAACAGAAATGGATTTTCACACAGTTCTGTGGGTCAGAAGTCCAAGATTAAGGTGCCAACAGGAGCGTTTCTCGCGAGTCTCTCTTCTCAGGGGGCAGATGGATGCCTTCTTGCTGTGTCCTCACATGGCCTTTTCTCTATGCAAGTGTGTCGCTGGTATCTCTTCCTTTTCTTATAAGAACGACAGTACTCCTGGATTAGGGCTCCACCCTCATGGCCCCATTTTAACTAACAACCCGTTTACAGGCCCTATCAAGAAATATAGTCACACCGGGGGTTGGAGTTTCAATATATGAATTTTAGAGGAATTCAGTTCAGTCCAGATTGCTTTTTTCCTTTCAGAAAAAAAAAAAATTAAACAATTCACGAATTTCTGTGCCATCCTTGTGCAGGGGCCATGTTAATTTTCTCTGCATCATTTCAATTTTAGTCTAAATGTTGCCAAAGTCATCCTGCCAATAGCTTTTGAATACTTAAATTAACTGTTATTGACTGAGTCTCTTTCTCACCATAGAACTTGGAATTTAGAAATTTTTAATGATATAGACTCATTTTCAAAAGCAAGTTTTAACGTCTCTTCATCTCAGTTGACAGGACCTCAACATACCCCTAAAGTATTATATGTTTACCAGTGTATTGGGGCAATTGGTGACATTTGAATTAGTCTGTAAATTAGATAATAGTATTATAGCAACATTCAACTTCCTGAATTTAGTCATTTTACTTAAGTTATATAAGAAAACAACCTTTTTATTGGGAGATATATGAGGAAGTTATTTAGGGGTGGGTCAATATATTTGTAAATTACCCTCAAATGATGAAATCCTAACATAATTAAATGCATATGCATGTATCTACACATATATGTAAAGAGAGAAAGAGAGACGTGAAACATGTTTTATGAGACAATGTGACAAAATATTCACGATTGATACATCTAGCTGAAGGAGGTATGTGAGTTCATTTTATTATACCTGCATGTGTAAGTTTGAAATGTTTTCAAAATTAACAGTTTGAAACTTACACATTAAAGAACAAAAAACCCCACTTTACCAAGATAAAAATAGAATGAGTTCTACTTTTTCTTCTGTAAACACTATTACTAGTAAAGACAGATTTACTAGAAAACAAAATTACAATGTGAACCTCCACTGTATTCAGTAGTCAGTGACTGTTTCCAAGCATGGATAAGAGTGTCAGGGAATTAATAATAATCAATTGTTATTGATTTCCTTGGGACATCTTGGGAGACCCAATGGTGTTGTTTGAGATGGGGGATGCGGGGAATGTGGGCTCACCCTAAGCAAATGGATGAGATTACTTGGAGTTAGAAATAGTTTGAAACAAAACCTGGAAGCAAATAAGCTTTCTGCAGTTGAAGACTGGAAGAAAACCAACTAGATTCCTGTACTCAGACAGTCAATTGGATAGTGTTCTGATTAAAGCGGGTAGTTACTTATGTACAACCATTGAAAACAAGGACACGTATTTGAACACTAAGGTAGCTAATTTGACAGATCATTTCAGAGCAGTGAAACATTCAAAATGTGTTGGGAAAATGAAAACATAAAAAAGAAACAGAGGCTGTGCACTGTGGCTCATGCCTGTAATCCTAGCACTTTGGGAGGCCGAGGCAGGAGGATCACTTGAGGCCCTGGTTTGAGGCCAGCCTGGGCAAGATAACAGGAACCTGTCTACACACACACACACACACACACACACACGTAGGCAGGCTTGGTGGTGTGCCTGTGGTTTCAGCTGAAACCACAGCTTGGCAGGCTGAAGTGGGAGAGTCGCTTGAACTCCTGGGTACAGGAGCCATTATTATACCACTGCACTCTTGCCTAAGCTACAGAGCAAGACCCTGTCTCTGAAACAAATGAAAAAAAAAAAAAAAAAAAACAAGATAACAGATGCTTTGAGATCTAGACTTGAGTCTCTAGAAGCAGCATTTGAGAATGCTCATAAACTGTGAGACAAAGGCAGTTCTAGACTAAAACAAGAAAATATTTAAACATTTTTTAGGCAAGTATGACTCTTTTGGACAAGAACAGGAAATATTAAAAGATTCCTTAACTGACAATGAATTGTTTGAAACACACACTCAGACTTATGATTTGAAAATAATTACTTCAAATCGTAAAACTCAAGAACATAGAGCATGAGAATATGTAAAATCTTCATTATAATTCCAAAATTGGCACGAGATCACTGCATGCCACCTCACTAGCAACACGTTAGGTGTCCCTTTGCAGAGGTTGATACACGAGGACCATAACCCATCTTCCAATCCTCAGACGTCCTGGAGAGCATCAGGGAGAACTTGAGGAAGACCTGACCACTTCTGAGCTCATGTGGAGACTGACCACTCGGGCTACTGATTAAAAAAAAGAAGAGGAGGAAGAAGAGAGGAAGAGAAGACCCAGGAAGAGTAGAAGGAGGATGAGAGGGAAGAGAAGAAGGAAGAGCAAGAGGAATAAGAGGAGGGAGCAATGATGGATAAGACCGAGGCCTGCAAGCACAAAGAGGGTGCCTCCATCAACATTTGGCCGAGTGAAATCTCTGCCAGCACCTGTCACTGGCAGGCAAATGTTCCCAACAGACATAGCAGTGACCCACTGCTGGACCTTCACAGAGAGCACCACCGCTCCCACCTTCAAATCCTAAATCCAACACTCCCACATGGGAAGAGACTATACTGATGGGAGTGACTGTGTTTATCCCCCAAAGGGACCCCCAAAGGAAAAGTTTCTCACTAAGATTTTGTCATTTTGGCAAAGTGAAAGCAGCTTGACCCGATAGGGTATCCTTTGTGGCTTAAACTCCTGGCACATTTTTGGGTGTGCATGGGAAAAAATATAACTCACAAAATAGAGTGAAGAGTCAGGCCCCTGGGAGGCAGGTGATGCCAGCCCCATTCAAACCAGAGTGGGCATTTGGCTGCGTGTGGACCTGCCCACAGGGATGGAGTGAGCTGGCCTTGGCCATGTCTGGTCTGCCACGGTGTCTTCCTCAGCAACCTCTCCCCTCTCCACGCCACTTCATTTTCTGCATCATTATCGCCTCCTGTGGTTCAACCCCATCCGGCCTGGGCAGGAACCATAATCCTGGCCACTGACATCCCAGAGGAAGTCCAGGCCTTCCCTTCTCTTTACCTGGCATCACCTCTGCAACCTGGAGAGGGAGAAGAGGGACAATTCCCCAAAGGCTTTGGAGCTATTGCCAGCCAGGGGAAGAAATGGGCAGCACTTAAGAGGTAACAACACTTGGCAGGGCCAACATGGCCAGATCAGAGGCTCCCATAAAAAAAAAAAAAAACCATAATAAGCATGTGAATCCTTTACTGGCAACTAAGGTATACAGATTCTCTCATTAAAATCGACAAGAAGGCTGGCATGACCCACAGAGAGAAGGAATAGCAAAGAAGACCCTGTATAGCCAAGACAATCCTTAGCAAAAAGAACAAAGCTGGAGGCATCATGCTACCTGACTTCAAACTATATTACAAGGCTATAGTAGCCAAAACAGCATGGTACTGACATCAAAACAGGCATATAGACCAATGGAGCAGAACAGAGACCTTAGAAATAACACCACACATCTACAACCATCTGATATTCAGTGAACCTGACAAAAACAAGCAATGGGGGAAAGGATCGCCTACTCAGTAAATGATGCTGGGAAAACTGGCTAGCCATATGCGGAAAACTGAAACTGAACCCCTTCTTTACACCTTACATAAAAATTAACTCAAGATTCATTAATGACTTAAATGTAAAACCCAAAACCATCAAAACCCTAGAAGAAAACTTAGGCAATACCATTCAGGACATAGGCATGGGCAAAGACTTCATGACAAAAATGCCGAAAGCAATTGTAACAAAAGCCAAAATTGACAAATGGGATTTAATTAAACTGAAGAGCTTCTGCACAGCTAAAGAAACTATCATCAGAGTGAACAGGGATCCTACAGAATGGGAGAAAAATTTTGCAATCTATCCATCTGACAAAGGTCTAATATCCAGAATCTACAAGGAACTTAAATTTATAAGAAAAAAACAAACAACTCCATCAAAAAGCAGGCAAAAGATATGAACAGACACTTCTCAAAAGAAGATATTTATGTGGCCAAAAACATATGAAATAAAACTCAACATCACTGATTATTAGAGAAAATCAAATCAAAATCACAATGAGATACCATCTCATGCCAGTCAGAATGGCGATTATTAAAAAGTCAGGAAACAATAGATGCTGGTGAGGCTGTGGAGAAATAGGAACACTTTTAGACTGTTGGTAGGAATATAAATTAGTTCAACTATTGTGGAAGACAATATGGCTATTCCTCAAGGATCTAGAACCAGAAATACCCTTTGACCCAGCAATCCCATTCTGGGTATATACCCCCAAAAATGTAAGTCATTCTACTACAAAGACCCGTGCACACTTATGTTTACTGCAGCGCTATTCACAATAGCAAGGACATACAATCAACCCAAATGCCCATCAATGATAGACTGCATAAAGAAAATGTGGCACATATACACCATGGAATACTATGCAGCCATAGAATAGAAAGAGATCATGTCCTTTGCAGGGACATGAATGAAGTTGGAAGCCATCATCCTCAGCAAACTAACACAGGAACAGGAAACCAAACACCGCATGTTCTCACTCATAAGGGGGAGTTGAACATTGAGAACACATGGACACAGAGGGTGGAACAACACATGTAACGAGCTGTTGAGGGTGGGGAGTGAGGGGAGGGAACTTAGAGGACAGGTCAACTGGTGCAGCAAACCACCATGGCACCCATATACCTATATAACAAACTTTCACATTCTGCACATGTATCCCAGTTTTGTTTTGTTTTGTTTTGTATTTTTAGAAGAAATAAAGAAAAAAAAGCAGTACAAAACTTAACTTAAAAATTTGCATAAATTGGTGATTACAATTATGATACATGATTACAACAGAGTATTATGAGGGCCACCATAGTAGAGGGAAACAGAAAGTTAGAAACATGAAAGTAAAAGATTCAAGATTTTTCAGAATATCACTTTTTTTTTTTTTTTTTTTTTGAGACAGGGTCTCACTTTGTCACCCAGGCTGGAGTGCAATGGTGCAATCTCATCTCACTGCAGCCTCGAACTCCAGGGCTCAAGTGATTCTTCTGCCTCAGCCCTCCAAGTAACTGGGACTACAGGCACGCACCACCACGCCTGGCTAATTTTTTTTGTACTTTTTATCAAGAAAGGGTTTTGCTATGTTGCCCAGGCTGGTGTCAGACTCCTGAGCTCAAGTGATCTACCTGCCTCAGCCTCCAAAGTGCTGAGATTAAAGGTGTGAGCCACTGTGCCAGGCCCAGAATATAACTTTTTAAGTTCTGATTGGAGACTGTGGTTCTTAGCCAAGATGGCTAATCCCATACTCAGTGTACATAGCCATTGAAAAAATTTGACTGTTAAAATAGCTTCAGTTTGGAATGTGTTCTGCAGCCCTATAATAACACATCCTTTTATTCCCTGAACCAAAGACTTACCCTCGATCGAGCTTACTTCTGCTAGCAGCAAAAGAATCAGACATCTGTGGTCCCTGGGTCCAAGTATCACAGGCATCTTTATCAGTGGGGAGTAGCTATTAGGAGAGCCCTTGGCAAGATCATCAGGACGAGGGTAACTCTGCCTTTAGTCTCAGCTCCAATTATCTTCCGTACCTCCCTTCTGTAGCCCCTCTGCTTTGTTTAGCATCTACAGGATGAGAACAGCAGCATCTACACCCTGGGGTAGGGGAAATCACACACCTTTCTCTACGTTCTCACACACAACACCCGTAACACCACAAGTGAGGGTTCTTTCCACACTGATGAATTCTCCAAAGCCAGGTGGCTGCCACAATTCTATTCAATTCTGACACTCTCTACCTGAAGTTAGCAGCAGACCTATAAGCTAAGGGCTTAGACCCTAGGTCTGCCCCCTTTATGGATGCCAATCATCCACTGCACTTTTGACCAACAGACTGTAAATTGGGGGTTCCCATGACCTTTTAGGGTTCCATAATTTGCTAGAATGGCTGAAAAACCCAGGGAAACACTCTTCTTATGTTTACAGGTTTACCATAAAGAATATTATAAAGCAGCAGTCCCCAACCTTTTTGGCCACCAGGAACCAGTTTCATGGGAAACAATTTTTCCACAGACTAGGGTGGTGGGGGGGTGGTTTTGGGACGATTCAAGTATATTACATTTCTTGTGCACTTTATTTCTATTGTCATTACATTGTAATATATAACGAAATAATGATACAACTCACCGTAATGTAGAGTCAGTGGGAGCCCTGAGCTTGTTTTCCTGCAACTAGACGGTCCTATCTGGGGGTGATGGGAGACAGTGACAGATCATCAGGCATTAGATTTTCATGAGGAGCGGGCAACCTGGATCCCTCGCGTGCATGGTTCACAGTAGGGCTCACGCTCCTATGAGAATCTAATGCTGCCACTGATCTGAAGGAGGCAGAGCTCAGGGGATAATGCAAGTGATAGGGAGTGGCTGTAAATACATACGAAGCTTTGCCAGCCACTCACCTCCTGCTGTGCAGCCTGGTTCCCAACAGGCCACAGACTGGTACAGGTCTGTGGCCAGGGAGTTGGGACCCCTGTTATAAAGGACGCCAATGAACAGTCAGGTGGGGAATATGCAGGTTGAGGTCTGAAGGGTCCTGAGTGCAGTAGTGGGGGTGTGCCACGCTCCTGGCACCTGAAGACATTCACTAACGTGGAAGCTCAGCAAACACAGTTATTAAGAGATTTTATAGAGGTTGATTACCAGCGCTCCCACCTCCTTTCGCAGAGGCAGGTGGGTAAGGCTGAAAGTTCCCACCCTCTACTGGCATGGTCTTTCCGTGCCCACCCCATCCTGCGGCTGTCTCAGGACCCAGCCTAGCTTACTTTGTTAGCAGGCACTCAGGTGTGATGGGAAGAGGCTCTTGACCAATACCAAAGACAGCCCTGACACTCAGGAAAGGCATTTGGGGGCTGTGTGCTAGGAATGGGGGACAAAACCCAATTTATTTAAAATAAATGTTTTTAATTTAAAAATTGTTTCAGAAATTTTTTGAGATGGAGTCTCGCTCTGTCGCCCAGGCTGGAGTGCAGTGGCACGATCTCAGCTAACAGCATAACTAGAAAGCCAGCACTTTTTGTCTTTAGTAGGATATAATTATATAAATTAAAATAAAATTATTTATATTAAAAACTTTTAGTAGC
>NW_012106474.1:5702388-5717169 GCF_000951045.1 Mandrillus leucophaeus
GCCTTTTTTTTTTTTTTTTTTAAAGATCTATAAATATAAATGGAGTGTAGAAACCTCAGGGAGCCTGGACTTGGCACAGCCTAGAACTAACACAGTTCAGATTTGCTTTGTCTGGAGGACTGGAAGGATGGGCCTGCCTGGGGCATAAGAGACCAGAGCTTTCTGGCAAAAATCGTCAGCCCAAGGTTAGGCACAGTGCAAATCTGGCCCCAGGACATCAGGCCAGTTTGAGAGGCCCAAAGAGCTATGCCTGAGTCCCAGAGGCTGGTGGATTCGTTCAAGAACATTAAACTAAGGTGTGTGTTGCAAGAAATTTTGCTAAGGTGTTTGTTGCAAAAGACACATGAAAATCCTAAGCCCTAGGGCCTGTGAAGTGGCCTTCTTTGGAAACAGGATTTTTGCAGATGACATCGAGATGTGAGCTAGGATGAGGTCATTAGGGTGGGTTCTAATCCAACATGACTGATGTCCTTACTGAAGGACATCTGAAGAAGAGGAGAGACACACGAGGTCATGGCTGTGTGAAGGCAGAGGTGGAGACTGGGCTGACGCATCAGCAATGCCAGAAGAGGGAAGAAGGGGAGGGAAGCTTCCCAGGAGCCGTCAGAGGGAGCACGGCCCTGCCCATACCGTGAGGTCAGACTTCTGGGATCCAGAACTGTAAGGGAACAAATTTCTGTCGTTTAAAGGCACTCAGTTTGTGGTGCTTTACAACACACCACAAATGATGGATGACGAATACAGCATCCATCACAACACAGAAGCCCAGTGACTCAGAAGCCGCGGTGGCACGCTCTGGCAATTTCCAAAGAGACCCTTGCTAGCATCCCAGCGGTTATACCCACACTGAGTTAGACACTAATGGGATTCAGGACACAAGATCCTGAAATCTGGCACCTGGCATATTCCTGCAGGTCACTGCCATCAGGTGACACCCTTTTCCACCACTGACTGCTCTCCATCAAGCTTAGCCTAAAGATACACAGGCCTCCCTGTGCCTTTTGGCCTTCGTATCTAAAGGTGCGTATGTCATGTAAAAATTACATACAATAAAATAAATTTGCATGTTTTTATATTGTTTATCTGTCTTTTTTTTTTGAGACGGAGTCTCGCTCTGTCGCCCAGGCTGGAGTGCAGCTGTCTCTTATACACATCTAGATGTGTATAAGAGACAGGGGATTACAGGCTTGAGCCGCCGCGCCCGGCCGTTTATCTGTCTTTTATGATAGGTGTCTCAGCCATAAACCTAGCAATGGGTGAGGAAATAACTTTTTCTTCCCTTACGGAACTGGATTCAGCACTGCAAAACTAAAACCGCCTCCAGGAAAGAGTCTCCTGTGAGAACGCAGAGGCCTGCCTTTCTCTCCCATTACTGAGAGTTCCTAACTGGCTTGGGGACCCCACAGTGCTGCTCACTCTTGCCAGGTGCTGGTTGGGGCTTCTTGCTCCTGACCTCATCCTACCTCTGCAGCAGAGGGCCTGGGACAAAGGGGATCCCTGCCCATCCTGCCAATCCTCTTCTCAGGAAGCTTCTGTAATCTCCACCCAAAAACTTCGCTGACATTCTGCTGACCAGAGCGTGGTCATATGGCCACTCCATCTCACAAGGGGGCTGGAAAAATGCATTTTCTTCAGCTGCGCACCTTATACCCCACAGCAGTACTGGGGGCCTGGTAGTGAGGAAGAGGATGGGTAATGGAGGTTAGGTCAGCAGCTAGCAATGGTGGCCACCAGGGGAGAGTCACAGCCACTTGCTGGGCCTGGTGGTGACCTCACATCGGTTGCCAGGAGGACGATTTTGAGGATCCTGTAAGTGTTAGCAATAGTAACGCTGCTACACAGTCCTAGGAACAATGGCAGCTGGGGCTGGAGCTCCCCTGCTGGGCTGGGGAGAGAGAGCCTGGCTACGCTTTCCAGAATGCCCCTGTTGACGTTTATTCTCTTGTTTCAGTTTGTTTTGCTTTGTTTGTTTTACCTGCAGGCCTGTTGAGCCCTCTTGTAAATAATTCTCCAGTGTCTGCTGTTGAAGGTATCCAGTAGCTAACTTCAGGATTCTGTCATCCCCTATTCGTTTAGGGGAATTGCCTCTACTTATCTGAAACATTCAGATTTTCCACTGTCAGTTTTGGGTGAATGAATTATGCTTATTCCTTTTAATAAAAGTCTTCAAAATCTCACAGGTGCCATGTCTTTTTCTTAGGCCTTGAAAATCATTCTTCGTTTATTTTTGAGAAATATTTAGGCCAGGTATTGTGGCTCATGCCTGTAATCCCAGCACTTTGGGAGGTTGAGGCAGGAGGATTACTTGAGGCCAGCCTGGGCCACATATCGAGATTCTGTCTCCACAAAAACTAAAAAATTAGCCAGATGTCATGGTGCATACCTGTAGTCCCAGCTACTTGGGAGACTGAGATGGAAGGATCACTTGAGCCCAGCACTTTGAGGCTGCAGTGAGCTACGATAACACCACTTCACTGCAGCCTGGGCAACACAGTGAGACCCTGTCTCAAAGAAACCACCAAAATTAATTTTTAAAAATTCAAATAGTCGTGAAAATCATTCTTGATTTCAGTTTTAGAGTGCTGCTTATTATTTTGAAAGACTTAATCTTAGTTAAATTGTATGTTCTCTTTCCAAATTTCTCCTTACTTATAACTTAAAATTGATGTCTCCTTTAAATATTGAAATGTTATTTCTGAGATATGTCAGTCGTGAGATTTTTTGCAGTTTGGTGCTATTCTGGTGTCTAATAATAATCACTTAGGAAAAAACACAAAGATAATTTCCCAGGCTTAAGTGTTTTTTTCTTTAGTAGATTCAATGTACTTTAATTTCACTAAATTCATATTGAGAGATTCACTTCTCATTTTTACACAGAGCCCATCATAATATCCTAATTAATAAGTGTGCTCCATATACCTGGGACTAAAAGAACAGAAAATTTTCCTGTTTGGATAAAAATCCTGATGCTCATATTTGACAGTGATACACGCTATTTTGGAGAATTTAACAGAATTAAGCGATGCCTAGCGACCAGGAGCTGCATTTTTTCCTGCCTTGTTTGATGCACACACCCCCTCTTGTTCCCATACCAGCCCTGCCCTCCAGCAGCCGCATGTCCGCTGTGCATTTTGTGTTTGTCGTGTGCCTGTGCAAAGCCCATGTTGTTCCGTCTGCATGTTCTTGTCTCCTCTGTTCCTTTTTTCCATTCGGCGCCTCCAGGTCTCTATGTCTGTCTCGCATCTGATGCTTCTCAGCGCTGCACCGTCATCGGTGGTGAGGCTTCCACGCCATTTTCCTTATCTGTTGTCCCTACGTGGCTTAGATTTGCGAAAGGGGCATTAAGGAGAGATCACAGTAACCAACCGTGGTGACGTCAGATGGAAGAGCGGCCCGGGCCAGGGAGATCCTGTGCAAAACCCCAGGTGGGAGTAAACCTGCTGCTTGCAGAGAACAGAAGTCAGGCTGGGTTAACTTGCACCGAGGGCATGGCTATAGGAGGGGGCATGGAGGTAGAAGGGGCCAAATTAGACAGCCGGCTCCCTGCAAAGGGACTCCTGAGAGGTTGAACGTCAGAAATGGTCAATTCTCTTGAACCAGCTAAAGCGCATGGAATTCCCACTAGGTGCCATGTTTTCTGCAGACTGTTTTCTGCAGACTTTCACCCTTACAATGGATTGGGTGTCGTGGTCTTTACTGGACTGATGAGGCTTAGGAGGCTCTGAGCTGAGTCACTAATCACAGTCACAGGAAAAGAGCTGGCCTGGGATTTCCACCCAGAACAACTCCACTCGCCTGAACAGGCGTCCCTGCATCTCCACCGTGCGACATACTGCAAGGTCCTGCGGTCCTGAGTGATGGCGAGCGGAGTCAGCCGCAAAGGACTTCTGGGTTTTCTCTCAGAGATGACTGAAGGAGAAGAGTATGGGCAAATCTGAAAGGAGATTAAGAACTGAAATCCCCAGGCTGGGCACGGTGGCTCACGCCTGTAATCCCAGGCACTTTGGGAGGCCGAGGTGGGTGGATCACTTGAAGTCAGGAGTTCAAGGCCAGCCTGGCCAACACGATGAAACCCCGTCTCTACTAAAAATACAAAAAAGTTAGCCAGGTGTGGTGGCACACACCTGTAATCCCAGCTACTCGGTAGGCTGAGGCAGGAGAATTGCTTGAACCCAGGAGGTGGAGGTTGCAGTGAGCAGAGATTGTGCCATTGCACTCCAGCCTGGGCAACAGAGCAACACTCTGTCTCAAAACAAACAAACAAAACGAAAAAACAAAAAAACCCACAAAACTGAAATACCCAAAACTTGTGAAACCAGCCCCAAGAATAACAGAAACAAATGAGGAGAAAATTGTTGATATTGCAATATATCTGATACATTTGTATAAACTTAACCAGAAAACAAAGGAGCGAATGCAGTAGCTGGCATCTGTGTAAGATGAAACGCTGTCATGATACAGAAGAGCAGCCTCTGGAGCCATCCGAGCAGAAGCCCGGTAGGCAAGCAGTGGGTCCACGCCTCACAGCTGGGGCTGGAAGCTCCCACTGACATTTGGTTTTAGAGCCACTCGGGCTGCACTTGGAATCTTAGCCTTGAAGTCCAGTAGGGACTTTGCGACTTCTCTCTGAATGGGCCCCAACAGAGCGAAACAATAGGGTACATTTTCTACTGTTAAAATTGTAGTGAAAAATTAGAGGAACACACTTGGCTCATAGAATGAATAAAGCGTGGTATTGAAGAATATTTGCAAAAAGATCTGTCTCATTTCCCTCTAAGGGCCTTCTTTCTTGACTCATGGAGGGAAAAAAGTGTCAACAGTGAGAAACTGCAGAAAAACTACCCAAAGGACAGGGGAGGGTGAGCCGCTTGGGGCTCCCGAATCATTTCTGCAGGGTCTCTGCGGCTCTATTCCTTCTTCCCCCACCCACGGGGTCTTTAGACACCCTGGTTGATGGAGCCGCTGTGAGCCTGAGAGAAGGCCCAAGGTGTTGGAATTTCAGAGTGAAACTCCGAAGAATCAATAGTGGAGAAGAAAAGAAAGGAAGCAGACTCAGCTTTCCTCATCGTGATAACAGTCGTGCAGCCGTGCAGCCTGGATGAGGCACTGGGCGAATGTTAGTAAAGACCAGGAGTGACCTTTATTAACCTGAGAAAAAAGTCACAAGGTCAGCTGTGCCTGGCTTCATCTTCCAAAGGCATGTCAGGGATCAGCGTGTCACCTTATCAATACTGGAGCATCTTAGGGTCTGTGCGGATTCCTGAAACTCATGGAATTTAATGGACAGATCTTCCTCCATGGATTTAATGTCCTGGATTCTGAAAGCTACAACTGCACTTTGCTTAATTTATTCATCGGGCTCTAGGTGACCCATGGAGGCTGCAGAATTCTCCCACTGTTAAATGTGTTCTCATAAACACAGGGATATACAAACTTAAACAGCTCTTCACTGGACAAGGAGGGAGTTTGACAAGATGCTCTTGGTAGGGACTCATTTTGACCATAAAATTCTATAAACGTAAGTGTTTAGAAATCTAGGGACCAGGTTACAACCACCACTCTAACTGGATTAACTGGAAACACACACACACACACACACACACACACACACACACACACACACACAGAGGCGTTTCATTGATGAAACAAGTCCTGCCATATAACTAATACAGTCTAGCTTTAAATCCTATTCGTCAAGCAAAGAATCCAATGGTAAATTGGGTGCATGTTTTGGGGCTGTCTATAAGATATCCTAGTCTCTGTTTATTTCCAGTTGTTCTTCCCAATCCATACTCGACTACAGAGCGTCCCCCATACACCATAGCAATCACCTGCGCACTTGATAAAAACACACAGCTCCCAGGGCTTTCCCCTAAGATTCTGATTTAGGGGGTCTGGTTGGGACGCAGAAGCCTGTATTTTTATCACACTTCTCGTGTCATTCCTTTGATACTGATGATTAGGTACGTCTGGGAAATCCTGACTTAAGTAACCTGCCCATGACTATTGGTGGCCCAGTTACATCTCGTTTAAGTGAAATTACATCTGGCTTAAATGAAATGATGGTTCATGATCATAGCCCTGATCCTTTGGAGCACCAATGAGAATGCATTTGCGTTGATCTATAACGGTTTCCTCAGCACAGACCTTGACGTGGGGGAGTCTCAGAATTTTCTGCTACGCGATAATTCTCTTAGCCCTTTCACTTTTTTTGTTTTTTATTGAGACGGGGTCTCACTGTCACTGAGGCCAGAGTGCAGTAGCGTGATCTCAGCTCACTGCAACCTTTGCCTCCCAGGCTCAAGTGATCCTCCCACCTCAGCCTCTAGAGTAGCTGGGACTGCAGGAGTGTGCCACAATGCCTAGCTAATTTTTAAATATTTGTTGTAGAGACAGGGTTTTGCCATGTTGCCCAGGCTTGTCTTGAACTCCAGGGCTCAAGCAATCCTCCTGCCTCAGCCTCCCAAAGTGCTGGGATCACAGGTGTGAGCCACCGCTCCAGTTTGCCCTTTCATTTTCCCTTAGTTTTATATTCCTAGTTGTTTCTTGGTTAACTTTCATCTGTTTGAAATTTTCTCTAACCTAACACTCTATTACTTGGGATGCAATTGGGTTTTATTTTAGCTTTTAAACTCCTTTTATATATTAGAGTGGCACAATTTATGGCACTATTTTTGGATCTTTAAAATATTATTTTAAATAATGTACATAATACCATCTTTCATTATGTTATGCTAAGATAACATCCATCTGTTTTTTACCAGTCTTAGCTTAGGTATCTAGTGGTCTATCCGACATCATTGATCTCCAGTGGTGGGAGCCTTACCTTCTTGACCCATTGACACTGGAAGGTCAAGGCAGAGATCAAGTTAAAGCATCATAAATGTCAGCTGGGGAGAATACGTGCTCAATGTCATCATCATGAAAAAGCTTACAGTATGCACCTACTGTACAATTATAATACATTGATTTGCACATTGGCATTAGAAAGAGGTTTAAATTCTCATCCTTGACAATCTTAAATTCTAGCTGCAGAGGTAAAGACATGAACATAAAACGTTTTTTAAATTAAATATTTCTTTCAGTACAAGCTTATTTGTGAATCAGATGAGAAGGATTCCCAAAGCAAAATCAATCTTTGTTGCTTGTATCAGATGTGTTCTACCTCCCTTGTAATATGGAATTCTTCAGAAGGTAAGTTCCTTTAAAAAACATATCTTAATCTATTTTATATCGTTATTATCATTTTTTTAAGATGGAGTTTCACTCTTGTTGCCCAAACGGGAGTGCAATGGCATCATCTCAGCTCACTGCAACCTCCACCTCCCAGGGTCAAGCGATTCTCCTGCCTCAGCCTCCTGAGTAGTTGGGATTACAGGTGCCTGCCACCACTCTGGCTATTTTTTTTTTATTTTTAGTAGAGACAGGGTTTTGCCACATTGACCAGGCTGGTCTTGAACTCCTGACCTCAGGAGGCCTGCCTCGGCTTCCCAAAGTGTTAGGATTACAGGTGTAAGCCACCATGCCTGGCTCTTAATCTATTTTAAATATAACTTTGCACAGTCGTATTCACAGTCTTTCATATTAGATATATTAAGGAATTGCTATTCTACAAAATGGTATTAAAACTATTTCCCAGTAAAGGCAGGATATATGTCTAATCAATAGGAAAAAACCAGGCATAATGTAAATGTAAAAAGTAAACAACAGTAGCCCTTGGCCTTTGAGACTGTCAAGGAATTTAGGAAGCAGAAGGTAGAGGTGAGAGAAAAGGGGACATCATCTTTGAGGATCAAGAACAATTCTCTCAGGACTAGAAACTGACAAATTATATTACTCATATCAACTGAAAATTAGCATTGCCCCTACCAAATACACATGTACTGACAGAATAGAATAACTCTCAGGAATGCACCTGCCAACACAGCATGGACTGTATCACTCCCTGAGCAATGACATTACATTTCCAGTACCACAATGGGCTTGGCTGCAGGTGCAGCATCAATAGCGAGCACAATTGCATAATTGGTAGATAAGGCAAATCCAAAACTTAACATTAGAAAGACATACTGTAATAATTTCAAAAGAGAGGAACAGAGATTGAGGAGAGACATTTCAAAACCTCTCCATTGTCTACCCTAACTGCACGTCTACGGGAGCTCCATCCTCTAACCTTGAGCTCACCAGGCACGGTCCCCGTTGCCTTATACATAGTATACTCGTATACCATCTAACGCTCAGCAAAACCTCACAGGATAGGTACTGTTACCTTTGCAATGTTACAGAGAAGGAAGTTCAAGTTCTGCATGGGATGTAGCCTGGTCAGAGTCAGGACGGGGGAGGAGGCCTGCAGACTCCAAATCCCGTATAGTTTGTGTGTGCCTTTACTGCAGCTGTGTGAAGACTGGCCTCCCTATTCCCCTGATACTGGACAGGTCCACAGTGTACGCAGGTGGACAGAGTCCAGTACCTGCCCCGAGGTCACTCCCTACATGGGAGAGTTCGAACTCGAACTTCCTTCATCTGGCCCCAAGCCCACTTTCCTGAGCTGGGGGTTGGTGAAGCAAGCCAGGGAGTGGGCATCTGGTCAGTGGCGGGCAGTGCCTGCCCACCAGGTGGAAGGCCTGTGGGGTGCAAAGGGAGTGTGGAGATGGGGTGGTAAGGAGCTGAGAAATCACATTCTGTCTTTAGAGCCATTTTGAAATTAGGAGGAGTTGAGATGGTAGCAACCAGCTCTAAAACCGGGCCTTTTTCCTCAACAAAGAATTTGAAAGCTGTGCCAGATCTGCTGGAGTGTCCTGTTGGCTCTGCCACAAGGGAGATGGGTGGTTCCTAGTTCCTCCAGAGTCAGCCCTGGCCAGATAGAAGGCATTCTTCTCCAGAAACCAACCAGCCCACCGCGAGGATGCTTCCCATGGAGCAATTTAACAGAACGTCCAACTGGGAGAATCCTGCAGCTTCTTGCTGCAAAGGAGTGGCTTTGTGGTCATTTGCAGGGAGAGGTGTCTCTCTCATTTAGTGACCAATTCAGGCCCGGGCTATTTGCATTTGAATCAGGCAGCCGAGCTATTTTGGTTGAAAAGAGAAAGCAAGCCTTTGTTGTGGCAATTTACGGGCTTAAGTAATTTTCTAGCATCCTTTAATCAGCTTGAATAGTTGGGGAAATGGCAACATATAGGAAAAGTGTGTTCTGGCCTCGGAAATGCAAATGCCGCCCCTGGTCCTGAGGCTTTCCCACGGGAGCCTGGATCCTGCGCGTGGCAGCTCCTGGGGATCGGAGAGTCTCTCTTGGCCAGCCATCCCTTCCATCGGAATTTCATTGAGCATCTTCGAAATATTATCTGTTTGGATTAAACCAATCCAAGTAATTACAGAAACACAGCAGGGCTGGATCGAAATGCTGGTGGTCTAGGTCTTCTTTTCCTTCAGCCAATCCATATGTATTTCTCACACACAAAAGGAGCGGAAAGGTGGAAGGCATGTGGCCGGTCCAAGGATAATATCCAAGTAGCTTGGTGCTTAACCTTCAGTGAAGGTAAGCTTCCTTCCAGGTGGCATGGAGCTATTTGAGGTAGTTTATGGCATTTAATTTACATGATTAGGAAACATCCGATTTACTTTGTAGCTAATAAAAATGACAAATTTTCCGTTTAAAAAATGGAAGAACAAGTTTTCAAAAATCCTGTTTGCGTTTTTCCTTTTAGTTTGCATTGCATTTTTTAAATTGTACTTTTTGTTAATATTTGACAAATAATAATGATACGTATTCATGGGGTACACGGCGATGTTTCGATCCATATCTAGTGATCAGAGCTCTCTGAGGCTATAGGATGGCTATAGTTAACAGTAATATAGTAGAGAGTATCAAACAGCTAAACAGAGGATATTGAATGTCTCCAACACAAAGAGATGACAAATGTTTGAGATGATGGATGTGCATTGCATTTTCTTCTTTATAAATTATATTTTGTAATTGACAAATAATAATTGTACATATTCATGGGGTACATGGTGATGTTTCAACACATATGATGTGTAGTGATCAGTGCTCTCTGCTGCTGTAGGTGGACTATAGTTAATGATAATGTATTGTATAGTGTCGAACAGCTAAACAGAAGATATTGAATTCTCCAAAGCAAAGAAATGACAAATGTGTGAGACGATGGATACGCCTTAGATTTTCTTACAGTGCATATATAGAGACGTGAAGATCTAGGATTCTCAGACCTGGAGATGACCTAGAAAAACCCTTCTGGAAAACAAAGTGTCTTCGGAACAGTTGACATGTCTGCAGCTAACCTCAGAATTTATCCGAGTCTGTTTATTTTGCACACAGAGGGTTGAGCAGAAGCCTTGGAACCCGTGGATGCTCCTCTCCGCACAGTGAGGGACTTCAATTCCTGGACCAAACAGACCATGATCGGGCTGACCCTGAACCTCCTTGCTGAGCGTCTGAGGACAGGGGTCAGCAAAGCTCCCGGAGGTGGCTGCAAGCCCACCAGGCCCAGCCAGTGGGGAGGTGCCAGGGCCCCTTGCCTTTGGAAGAGCCTGGCCTTGGGGCTCCCTGCTAGGGAGGACCTGAGAAGGCAGCCACTCTGAGAGGCTCAGAGATAGCAAACGGGGAAAGGTCCTCCTTACTGCTGGGCTGCACCAGGCTCGCAACCATGCCAAAGCACTCCTGGCATGAAGGCACCGTTTCAGAAGGACTCCCTGCACACCAGACTGCATTCCCTCTACTATTCCAGCTAAAATCTGTGCTTGCTTCCTTTCCCTACTTCACTTCCCCTCAAATAAGACAGGCAACTTCACTCAACTAGGTCTGGCCTACTCCCTTTACTTCCTCCCCCTCTTTTCTGCTACCCCATCACTTCCTCCAGGAAGCCTTCCTGGATCTCTGGTCTTCACTCACCAACTCCTGCAGAAACCAGGGCTGAAATTACCTTCCTTGAATTACATTCTTTAGCTGTTTGAGAACTAGAAGTGCCTCGGAGGCAGGTACCATTTCCTCTGATTACTGTGTCTCCTCCTGTAGGCCTGAGTACTTTCCCAAGAAAAGCAATTTGTCAGCAGCTGTTCCTAGGAGCTGATAAGAGGCTGTGTGTTTGTTTCTGCCTTGGTGCTTGCTGTGTGGTGTGTACAGAGACAAATGGCCTGAGGGGCCGCGGGGCACCTGTCTTGTCCCCGAATGAAGGGGAATCAGCCCCGACCTGCTGCTCAGTGGCCTTTTGGGCACCTCCCAAGCCCTCCTCAGAGTCCCGGATGGCTCTGCTGTCAGCCCAGCTGGGGAGCATCAGACATTCATTTATTGGCTCTAGAGCCTGTAGCCTCAAAAGTGAACCAGTTAAGGACAAGAATGACTTCATGTCCGCACAGAGCTGTGGTGGGAACCAAGTGAGGGTGTGCAGGGAAGCTGTCACTGCAGTGTTAGCAGAGAGACCTCGTTGTGACTGTCACCACAGGGCAATAATTCGACCTGGGACAGGGCCCACCGGTAACCTGCAGTCCCCTGGCCTCCAGGGCTGGACGAGGTCTGAAGGGAATTCCCCGTGAGGTGCAGCCTCCTGGCCTCTGTCCCTCCGATGTAGGTGGGGGAGGGGAGGGGACACTGTGCACTGAAGTTGTATCTTTCATTAGCATCAAGAGAACTAGGCACTATTGAGTGCCTCTGTGTTCCAGGCAAGCTGCAAACTTCTTCATAAAAGTGATATCACTTCACCTTTAGCCCTGTGAGTAACTAATCACTGTCACATATTGCAGATCAGAAAACTGAGGCTCAGAGAGGCGAGGGAGGCACATGCATGCTCACAGCCCGCGAGCAGCAGAGTGTGTACCGAAACCCTAACCTGTTCCGGGAGGCATCCGCTTCCACAGTGGGTGCTCCTTCTGCTCCCAGCTTCTTGGGTTTAGACCCGTTAGATGCTAGGCTTTATTTGTGTTTCTCTTCCAGAGTAAAAGGAAAATACAGTTTTTGTGGCTCTAATAATAGGTGGATTTTAATGTGCCTCATACACTATCCATACAAGGCAACTGTGCGGGAACGCACGTGGCCTGCGATGCGGGGTGCTTTGTTCACCCTCCTTCCATCGAGATGAATCCCTGCCCAAGGATTCCAGCAAGAAAAAATATTGAGGACATTATAACAACAGCCACTGTGTATTCAAGGAGTGCTGAGCCTGACAGCTTTCTCCTGTGTTTGCTTTTCTCTGTTTGGTGCTACCCCCAGCCAACTGCGGAGGGGAGCGGCTGGTTTGCAGATGTGGATGAAGAGGGCAGAGCTGGTGGTCTGGCCAGAGTCTGGTGTGTCAGGAGTAGCACAAGTGAGGCCTTGTCTTTCCTTAGATCTAGATTTGGGGCAGCGGGGACATGGGGTTGGAGAGCTGGAATTGTGAGTGTCTGGCGTTTCCCCACCAGGTAGCACTGGACTTCGTAATCTGAGTTTCTATGGATACAGAAAAGCCATCAGTAGACAGCGGCTACCACACAGGATTCAGAAAGGTCCAGTCCACTTACACTCAACTGGATCTTGGTGTGGAGGTGATTTAATTCTGGATCTTGATATGGAGGTGGCCAGAGGACAGAGAGGTCAGTTTTGGTTTTAGAGAAATAAAGATCTAACATTGAATCTGTCTTAAAGACAGAACAAAACCAGAACCACCACCACCACTTTTCTGTGCTGGGATTCCCTCCCGCTTTCCTCCGTCTCCAGGGTGGGCGTCACCTGGCAAAGCTGTCCCATGATCAGCATCCAAGTGCGGGGATGAACTTGCAGAAGATCACAGGGGTCTAATTGGTGTTTCTTGGAAATAAGATACTAGTTTCCAAAATAGCAAAGAATTTTATGTATAAATACACATTTTAATAATCATCACTAGTCCAACTTTACCACATTTTGTTTTAAAAATTAATTTTCATATTCTGAATGTAACAAAAACAACAAATGTGAAAGCAGCCTTTGCTTCCCAAAGCTGGAGTGCACATCCCAAGCCAGCTCAGGCAGGGTGCAGCCCAGCCCAGGAAGACAGCGACAGAAGCCCGGCTGCCCACAGCCTCCAGCACTGTTTCCCTCAACTTCTTCTTCTTTTTTTTTTTTTTTTTTTTTTTTGAGATAGAGTCTTTCTCTGTCACCCAAGCTGGAGTCCAGTGGCATGATCTCGGCTCACTGCAACCTCTGCCTTCTGGGTTCAAGTGATTCTTCTGCTTCAACCTCCCAAGTAGCTGGGATTACAGGCACGCACTGCCATGTCTGGCTAATTTTTGTATTTTTAGTGAGACGGGGTTTCCCTGTTTTGGCCAGGCTGATCTTGAACTCCTGACCTCAAGTGATCTGCCCACCTTGGCTTCTCAAAGTGCTGGGATCGTATACAGGCATGAGCCACCATGCCCAGCCCCCTCAAATTTTTACAATTCAAGAGCCTGGCCAGGAAAACAGAGATTCTCATCAGAAAACAAGAAGATACCAAGTGACCCTATGTGGCATGTGAGTAGTTAAAAAAAAAAAAAAAGAAATGAGAAATACTTGCAAACAGCAACAGCAACAACAACAACAAGCCCTCAAACTACACTGTTGGAGAAGAATTTAGTAGGGGAAAGGTAGAAAGAATTGGGAACTAAGAAACCTGAATTCCAGATTTGGCCTGGCAGTTTCCGTCTGCAGGTCAGCCAGTCCCATACCACCTTCTGCAGCCCTTTCTGGATGCCCCTAGGGGACAGGATGCCAGCTCAGGGCTCCCCCAGGCCGTTCATGTCCCCATCACATTTTCCTTCCCTGGTGGCACCGAATATGGCTGCTCATCTACTCTGTCTCCACCACCCTCTGCCCATGTTGGGAGCCCTGGCAGGGCCAAGGGTTGTGCTGCTCACCACAGCATCACCTGCTTCTAGCTCAGGTTTCCTCCCACAAGATAAACCCCGCTCCTCCTCTTCTCACAGTGAGGCAGAGGGGCATCCTAGCTGCTGCGGTCAGCGTGTCTGGCCTGCAGCATCCACTTTCCTGACGGCCTGCGTGCCTCAGCCCAGCTCGGCCTCGGTTTTCTCCTTTGTGTGGTGGATACAGTGATACCTACTCCTGGGCTTGCTGGGAGGATCTGGGAGGATTACATTCAGCAATGTGAGTAAAGTGCTTGACAGAACGCCCGGCCTGGTACGGGCTCTTGGAACGTTGAGTGCTTTGCATAAGGTAAGTTACATCCATTCAGGTAGCAGTTGTAAGTCATATACTTACACAGAGCACCTGTGCCAGGCACCTCACATTCGTGACCAATAACCCCATAGAGAAGGGGAGATGGAGGCTGCACGCCCCAGCGGGTCCTCGACTGAGTTGGGCATCACACGGGCTTGGCACTGAATCCCACTCTCCCTCTGTGACCACCACGGCCCCCCTGTGTTCTGGACACAAAATCACACGGCATATCCAGCTTAGGGTTTGCAAGCTTCCATTCAAGAAGTAGATGTCGCTTGTCATCTACTGCTAAAATTGACCCAAAGCTGCATCATTTGGTGTGCCTGCCTCCAGCTAGGGGGAAATCCAGATGCAGCCTGTCCTCTGGTCACATGCAAAGTGAGTTTGTGGATAGCCATGTTTAGCATTAGCCGAATTTGATGTGGCATAGTAAAGACACTGAGGTTCAGGCTTGTCGCCACCTGCTTTTCTTTTTTTTTTTTGTTTTGTTTTGTTTTTATTTTTTGAGACGGAGCCTCGCGCTGTCGCCCAGGCTGGAGTGCAGTGGCCGGATCTCAGCTCACTGCAAGCTCCGCCTCCCGGGTTCACGCCATTCTCCTGCC
>NW_012106474.1:5718744-5719789 GCF_000951045.1 Mandrillus leucophaeus
CCTTCCTTCCTTCTTTCCTTCCTTCCTTCTTCTCTTTCTCTCTCTCTTTCTTTCACAGAGTCTCACTCTGTTCCCCAGGCTGGAGTACAGTGGTGTGACCTCAGGTCACTGTAACCTCTGCCTCCTGGCTTCAAGGAATTCTCCTACCTCAGTCCTCCAAGTAGCTAGGATTACAGGTGCGCACCACCACATCTGGCTAATTTTTGTATTTTTAGTGGCGATGGGGTTTCACCATATTGGCCAGGCTGGTCTCGAACTCCTGACCTCAAGTGATCTGCCCGTCTCGGCCTCCCAAAGTGCTGGGATTACAGGACTAAGCCAGCAGAGTTAATATGTTACTTAAAGTATCTTGCATCTTAACGTGTACCTCTCCTAGTCTCTTATAAAGACGCAGCACACGGCAGGTGATTTTTACAAAACCCAGGAAAACTGGGTTCTGGAGAAGCCTGCAGAGACCCCATGTTCACTGCTGGCCATGACTGGTTAGGGGTTGGAAGCTCCTCTCCGTCCCAGGGCAATGCTGACTTCTGCCCTCTGGAAATGGGATGGATGCTATTCCTCCGGGCACGCTGGTGTGGTTCCAAAGCTGAAGGCAGAACTCTGCCTGAATTTTGTCCAGGGAATTTCCACATCGTTTCTGTTTCCAGGATAGCCCTCAATTCTATCAATTTATAGTGTTTTGTAGACATTAACTTTAAGCCAACCCATACAGCATATGTAAATGCATCAGTCACTATTCTGGATTATCGTGCAAGTTGCAGGATAAGAATTTTTATCCCACCTGCACACACATACAGACACACAACATCTTTGTTAACAGGGGTTTGTTTTCATTTATCTAATCATTAGTTTTGGTGTAGATTAGCAGAGGCTCTTCTCTTTAGCCAATATCTGTGGTCTCAAGACATCCTCCAGAACAGAATTAATGAGTATAAAATGCTAATCAAAATTGTACATGCTCTATTTCCAAAATCTCAAAAAATGTTTCCATAATTTCCCCAGTGGTCACAAGTCCGGTTTGAGTTAAAATAGCCTTGTGGGCCGG
>NW_012106474.1:5721959-5723333 GCF_000951045.1 Mandrillus leucophaeus
AAGGCGGGTGGATCACAAGGTCAGGAGATTGAGACCATCCTGGCTAACACGGTGAAACCCTGTCTCTACTAAAAATACAAAGAATTAGCCAGGCGTGGTGGCGGGCGCCTGTAGTCCCAGCTACTTGGGAGGCTGAGGCAGGAGTATGGCGTGAACCTGGGAGGCGGAGCTTGCAGTGAATCGAGATCATGCCACTGCACTCCAGCCTGAGTGACAGAGCGAGATTGTTTCAAAAAAAAAAAAAAAAAAAGAATTAAACTATGGTTTCATCACTAGATGAAAAGGATAAGGAAATGCTGAAGTTCCCCTCGAATAATGAAATGGCAGCTTTCTTCCTCTTGAATTCAAAGTTATGATAAGCAATGATGGCATCAAGTAAATAAGTATGTATTAACATGGTACTTCATTGATATTTTTATTATAAATGTGACTTTTCTTCATGTAGAAACCCAGAACCAAGAGAAATAAGCGTCAGTAAATCAGACTCACAATGAATTTGGATAATGGAAATTATCAGACACAGAAAACTCACTAAGTATTAATACGGTTAAATTTTAAAATGAAGTTCTAAATTGTGAATATTAGGAAACTATGAAAACGACTCAAGGATGCTTGAAAAAGAATGAAACAGAGCTTTTAGAGCGGAAAAATAAAATAAATGAATGTAAATATTCAGTGAGTGGCTGAACAATAGGTCAGGCAAACCTGAAGACAGAATCAGTGAGCTAGACAGAGCAAAAGAAATGATCTGAAATACAGCACTGAGAAACAAGGTGATAAAACGCACGAGAGGCGTTTAGAGAGAGGGGAGGCAGAGTACGAAAGCCTAATGCTCTATCGGTTATGAGAATGCTATAGCAATAGGCCCGGAAAAGACAAAATGAGTAAATGAAGAGCGCACAAAAAGATCCCCACATATATGGACAAAATTTACTATAAAAGACAATCTCTGCAACACGTGGGAGATTCTTGGAGAACTGCACACAATCGGGTGATAAAAATAACACATCGGTTCTATATGGGGTGGAGATCTGAATGTTAAAAGTAAAACGGTAGAGCTTTCTTTTTTTATTATTATACTTTAAGTTCTAGGGTACATGTGAACAACATGCAGGTTTGTTACATAGGTATACATCTGCCATGTTGGTTTACCCATCAACTCATCATTTATATTAGGTATTTCTCCTAGTGCTATCCCTCCGCCAGCCCCCAACCCCCGACAGGCCCTGGTGTGTGATGTTCCTCACCCTGTGTCCATGTGTTCTCGTTGTTCAACTCCCATCTATGAGTGAGAACATGCAGTGTTTGGTTTTCTGTCCTTGTGATGGTTTGCTGAGAATGATGGTTTCCAGCTTCATCCATGTCCCTGCAAAG
>NW_012106474.1:5723833-5728977 GCF_000951045.1 Mandrillus leucophaeus
CCTCACCTGGCTAGTTTTTTTGTATTTCTTAGTAGAGACGGGGTTTCACCGTGTTAGCCAGGATGGTCTCGATCTCCTTACCTCGTGATCCGCCCGTCTCGGCCTCCCAAAGTGCTGGGATTACAGGCTTGAGCCACCGCGCCCGGCCTCTTGTGAATTTGTTTAAGCTCTTTGTAGAGTCTGGATATTAGCCCTTTGTCAGATGGGTAGATTGCAAAGTTTTTCTCCCATTCTGTAGGTTGCCTGTTCACTCTGATGATGGTTTCTTTTGCTGTGCAGAAGCTTTTTAGTTTAATTAGATCCCGTTTGTCAGTTTTGGCTTTTATTGCCATTGCTTTTGGTGTTTTAGTCATGAAGTCTTTGCCCATGCCTATGTCCTGAATGGTATTGCCTAAGTTTTCTTCTAGGATTTTTATGGCGTTAGGTCTTACATTTAAGTCTTTAATCCACCTTGAGTTAATTTTTGTATATAGCGTAAGGAAGGGATCCAGTTTCAGCTTTCTATATTTGACTAGCTGGTTTTCTCAGCACCGTTTATTAAACAGGGAATCCTTTCCCTATTTCTTGTTTTTGTCAGGTTTGTCAAAGATCAGATGGTTGTAGATGTGTGGTGTTATTTCTGTGGCCTCTATTCTGTTCCATTGGTCTATATATCTGCTTTGGTACCAGTACCATGCTGTTTTGGTTACTGTAGTCTTGTAGTATAGTTTGAAGTCAGGTAGCGTGATGCCTCCAGCTTTGTTCTTTTTGCTTAGGATTGTCTTGGCTATGCAGGCTCTTTTTCCATTCCATATGAACTTTAAAGTAGTTATTTCCAATTCTGTGAAGAAAGTCCTTGGTAGCTTGATGGGAATAGCATTGAGTCTATAAATTACCTTCAGCAGTATGGCCATTTTCACGATATTCATTCTTCCTATCCATGAGCATGGAATGTTCTTGCATTTGTTTGTGTCCTCTTTTATTTGGTTGAGCAGTTGTTTGTAGTTCTCCTTGAAGAGGTCCTTCACATCCCTTGTAAGTTGCATTCCTAGGTATTTTATTCTCTTTGTAGTAATTGTGAATGGGAATTCATTCATGATTTGGCTTTCTGTTTGTCTGTTATTAGTGTGTAGGAATGCTTGTGATTTTTGCACATTGATTTTGTATCCTGAGACTTTGCTGAAGTTGCTTATCAGCTTAAGGAGATTGTGGGCTGAGACGATGGGGTTTTCTAAATATACAATCATGTCATCTGCAAACAGAGACAATTTGACTTCCTCTTTTCCTAATTGAATACCCTTTATTTCTTTCTTTGCCTGATTGCCCTAGCCAGAACTTCCAACACTATGTTGAATAGGAGTGGTGAGGTAGGGCCTCCTTGTCTTGTGCTGATTTTCAAAGGGAATGCTTCCAATTTTTGCCCGTTCAGAATGATATTGGCTGTGGGTTTGTCATAAATAGCTCTTATTATTCTGAGATACGTTCCATCAATACCTAGTTTATTGATAGTTTTTAGCATGAAGGCTGTTGAATTTTGTCAAAGGTCTTTTGTGCATGTATTGGGATATGATTTTGTCATTGGTTCTGTTTATGTGATGGATTACATTTATTGATTTGTGTATGTTGAACCAGCCTTTCATCCCAGGGATGAAGCCCACTTCATTGTGGTGGATAAGCTTTTTGATGTGCTGCTGGATTCGGTTTGCCAGTATTTTACTGAGGATTTTCACGTCAATGTTCGTCAGGGATATTTGCCTAAAATTCTCTTTTTTTGTTGTGTCTCTACCATGCGTTGGTATCAGGGTGATGCTAGCCTCATAAAATGAGTTAGGGAGGATTCCCTCTTTTTCTATTGATTGGAATAGTTTCAGAAAGAATGGTACCAGCTCCTCTTTGTACCTCTGGTAGAATTCGGCTGTGAATCTCTCTGATCCTGGACTATTTTTGGTTGGTAGGCTATTAATTATTACCTCAATTTCAGATAATTTTTGTATTTTTGTGGAGACAGGGTTTCGCCATGTTGGCCAGGCTGGTCTGGAACTCCTGACCTCAGGTGATCTGCCCACCTCGGCCTCCCAAAGGGGAGAACTTTTAAAATATAATATAGGAAATAACTTTATTCTGCCAAGATGGAGAAAGAGTTCATAAACCGGGAGAGTCATTTAGCATTAAGAAAAATATTAATGCATTAGACTACATTAAATTAAAACTTTTTTTGTCAAAAGACGTCCCCGAGTTAATTAAAAGGCAAGACAGAGTAGGATAAAATAAATACAACATTCATAACTGACAACCGGCTTGTATCCAAAATATAAAAGAAATATATGAAGATACAACCCAGTAGAGAAAAGCAAAGGAGGTTTGAGCAGGAAGTGTGGAAAGGAGATGACTAAATGGCCAGTGAACCTGCAGATGTGCTCAGCTGCTTTGTTTACAGGAAACGCAAACGAAAATCACAATGGCATATCATCATACTGACCAGAATGAGTAAAATGAAAAAAGATGGACAATACCAAGTTCTTCAAGAGATGTGGGGCAACCGGAATTCTCAAACATTGTAGGTATAAATTAGCATCACTGCTTTGGAAAGCCTTTGGTATTATCTCCTAATGGAGGCATAGGAACAACCTGGAATGCTGCAGTTCCACCCTAGGCACATCCCTTGCAGGCTTCTATATGCACCAAGAGACAGATAACATTCAGAGCAGCACTGTTTATTACAGCCACACACTGGAAGCAATCCAGTGTCTATGAACAGTAGAATGGATAAGTTATGGAAATTTCAGATAATAAAACCCTATGCAGCAATGAAAGTGTCATACTCAGCCAATTACTCTCACATACCTCACAATCATAATGTTGAATAGAATGACATGGACCCAAAAGAATGCAACCTGTGATCTTAATGAAGGTTCAAAAAGAAGCAAAATCAAATGATTTATCTTATGGATGTGAGTTAGCTTGTAAATAATACGGAAAAGCAAGGAAGTAACTATCATAATTTCCTGGAAAATGGTTAACTTTGAAAGGGTTTGTGCTTGGGAAGGGAACTTCTGGAGGGTTGGAAGGAAATGTGCTATTTCTTGACCTGGGTTGTGGTTATCTACATGCGTTTGCCTTACAATGAAATTTTATAAAAGTGTTTACATAAACATTACAAAAAAGTTATAATTCTTAAAAAGTTACTATTTATTTATTGTAAAACCCAAAACTATAAAAATCCTAGAAGACAACGTAGGCAATACCATTCTGGACATAGGAACTGGCAAAGATTTCATGATGAGGACACCGAAAGCAATTGCAACAAAAGAAAATACTGACAAATGGGATCTAATTAAACTAAAGAGTTTCTACACAGCAAAGGAAACTATCAACAGAATAGACAGACAACCTACATAATGAGAGAAAATTTTTGCAAACTATGCATCTGATAAAGATCTAATATCCAGCATCTATAAGAAACTGAAACAAATTTACAAGAAAAAACAACCACCACATTAAAAAGTGGGCAAAAGACACGAACAGACACTTTTCAAAAGAACACATACATGCAGCCAACAAGCATATGAAAAAAAGTTCAATATCACTGATCATTAGAGAAAAGCAAATCAAACCCACAATGAGATACCATTTCACACCAGTCAGAATGGCTATTATTAAAAAGTCAAAAAACGCTGGGCGAGGTGGCTCATGCTTGTAATCCCAGCACTTTGGGAGGCCAAGGCAGGCGGATCATGAGATTAGGAGATTGAGACCATCCTGGCCGACATGGTGAAACCCCGTCTCTACTAAGATTACAAAAATTAGCTGGGCGTGGTGGCGCGTGCCTGTAGTCCCAGCACTTGGGAGGCTGAGGCAAGAGAATGGCATGCACCAGGGAGGTGGAGGTTGCAGTGAGCAGAGATCACGCCACTGCATTCCAGCCTGGCAACAGAGTGAGACTCCACCTCAAAAAAAAAAAAAAAAAAAAGGAAAAAAAAGAAAAAAAAAAAAGGAAAAAAAAGTCAAAAAACAACAGATGCTGACGAGGTTGCAGAGAAAAGGTATTGCTTATACACTGTTGGTAGGAGTGTAAATTAGTTCAGCTGTTGTAGAAAGCAGTGTGGCGATTCCTCAAAGAGCTAAAAAGAGAACTACCACTTAACCTAGCAATCCCACCACTGTGTATATACTCAAAGGAATATAAATCATTCTACCATAGACACATCCACATGTATGTTCACTGAAGCACTATTCATAATACCAAAGACACAGAATCAAACTAAATGCCCATCAATGACAGCTTGGATAAAGGAAGCGTGGTACAGATACACCATAGAGTACTATGTAGCCACAAAAAATAATGATATCATGTCCTTTGTAGGAACATAGATGGAGCTGGAGGCCATTATCCTTAGCAAACTAATGCAGAAACAGAAAGCCAAATGGTGCATGCTCTCACGTATAAGTGGGAACTATATGATGAGAACTCATGGACGCAAAGAGAGGAACAAGAGACACTGCGGTCTACTTGAGAGTGGAGAGTGGGAGGAAGGAGAGGAGCAGATAAAAATAATCTGTACTGCAAACCCCCATGACGTAATTTTTTTTTTTTTTTGAGACTGAGTTTTGCTCTCGTTGCCCAGGCTGGAGTGCAATGGTGCGATCTCAGCTCGCTGCAACCTCTGCCTCCCAGATTCAAGCGATTCTCCTGCCTCAGCCTCCCAAGTAGCTGGGATTATAGGTGCCCCCCACCAAGCCCAGCTAATTTTTTATATTTTTAGTAGAGATGGGGTTTCACCATGTTGGTCAGGGTGGTTTTGAACTCCTGACCTCAGGTGACCCACCAGCCTTGGCCTTCCAAAGTGGGTTGGGATTACAGGCGTAAGCCACTGCGCCCAGCCCAGTCCCCATGACATAAATTTATTTACATAACAAACCTGCATATGTACCCCTGAACCTAAAAGTTAAAAAAAAAATACAAATAAATAATTTTTTTTTTTCTGAGGGAAAATAAAATAAAAAGGTTTCATTTACAAATTTGCCATTTGGCTGGGTGTGGTGTCTCACACCTGTAATCCCAGTACTTTGGGAGGCTGAGGCTGATGGATCATGAGGTCAGGAGTTCAAGACCAGCCTGACCAACATGGTGAAACCCCGTCTCTACTAAAAATACAAAAAAATTA
>NW_012106474.1:5729432-5732469 GCF_000951045.1 Mandrillus leucophaeus
AGACATTTTTAAAAAGACCTAAATAAGTAGAGGTGCTGCCTTCATGGGTAGAAATCCTATATGTTGAAAAGGTGTCAGTTTTCCATTCTGATCTTGAGATTTAATGCAATGTTAATAGTTTTTCGTGGAACTTGATAAGCAAATTCTTAAGTTTATACAGAAGAGCAAAGATCTGTAATAGATAAAACATGATAGTAAGTGGTGGGAGCTTGTCCTACATGATATCAAGCCCTAATTTAAAGCTGTATAATACTCAAAATGGGACAGATAAAAGTATTGATGAATTAGAGTAGGAAGCCCAGAATCAGACAGCCTAGAATCAGATGTAGAAATGAATTATGTCAGATTTGTTGCTGATCTTTGGTAAAGCAATGGATGATTCAATGAACGATGCAGAGATGACCGGTTTTCTACACTGAAATTGGATGTCTATCTCATCTTAGGCACGGAAGTCAATGCTAGGTGGACTAGTGTCTGAAATGTAAAAATGTAGAACTATACAATGTTAAGAATATGGAAGACTATCCTGGGGGTGGAAATGGCTCTTTCAGATAAAGCCACAAAGAGCATAAAATGGAAAGGAAAAGTGTGATAAATGTGATTATATTACACTGGGAATCTCTGGTCACAAAGAACATTATTAAGGAAGTGAAAAGACCAGTCACAAAGTAGGAGAATGTTTTTCTACTTATAAAGCTGACAAATGTTTAGTACCGGCATTGTAGAACTCCTGTAATTGATTTAAAAAAAATATTCCATGGTGTACTCAAAAAGATTTTGTTGGAAAATTGGAAAAATGTGATTTAAAACCATGACATCCTTTTTTATATGCCTCACACTGGAAAACCTCTTAAAATCTGACAATATCAAGTATTGACTAGGATGCAAAGGCAGGGGAACCCTTCCTCAATGTTACTGGAATACACAATTAGTGCAACCTCTTTGGCAAACAATTCAGCATATTCTAAAATTACTGAAAATACCGAAGACAGTCACTACCTAGAAATGTCCCTTCTAGGCTTATATTCACCTACAGGAAATTTTGCACATGGGTATCAAAAGATATAATTTTCTCAAGAATCTATGAGACAAATAGGAAAATTTGGACACTGGCTGGTTTTCGATGACGTTAAGAAGGTCTTGTTTATTATTTTTAGATGTGATAATGCTATTATGGTTATGTTTAACCAAAAATAATCCTAGGTTTTAGGGATACATACTGCCGTGCTTCCTTTATGGATGGAAGGATGTCCAGGAGTCCCTCTAAAATCATCTAGGGGTGGGGATGATTAGGGTCGGGGGACAGATGGAGCTATATTGTCCATGTGTTCATCACACTATTCTCTCACCATCACCCTCCGGTCTGGTCTGCATGCCCATGCTGTTAGCAGGGAAAGCCAGTGCAGCAGACAGCCAGAAAGTGCGGATGGTGCAGAAATGAGGAAGTGAGGACCTTCCACGCAGGTGTGCTGACCGGCCCTGCCTCTGTTCCTTTGCTGCTCACCGTGTGGTTTAAATGAATACATTAAACTTTGTGATTTGAGGATCTTAATTTGGCTGGTGAGCTATTCTGCTTTGTGAGCTCTGTGACAGCTTTCCTGGGGGTGAACTGGAAGGCTACCTTTGCATCAAAGTTCACTTCCCAGGAGCCTGTCACAGCCCCGCTTTCACTAACCGCGTCCTCAGTCACAGTGCCATGTGCACTCCCTTCTAGCATGGGAAGAGAATGGTGAGGCCAGTTACTCATTTGCCTTATTTCTTAAACAAATTCCTTTAAGAGCATATAAATATGTTTTTAGTTTTCAAATAACATGTCTAATATGTTACATGTATGACAATCAGTTGAGGGGGGACCCACATAATGACGCCATCACACAGTGTGGGAAGAGGTGCCGTGGGTGGAATGAGGAGGACGGACATTAGTTTTGGGTAAGGGAGATTGGATGAGTAGGCACTAATAAGTAGTCAGTTAATTAAAGACTAATTTAATTTTATGAGGACTTCGACTTCCCTACACAATGTTGATCTCAGATAAAGACTTAGGTGGCAAGACCCCCTTGACTGTCCAATTAGAATCAACAGATTGGGGTGAAAGTCATTTTGGTTAAGAAAGGGGGAACAAAGGATTTCTGAAAAGACAAGATGCCTCTAATAATTGTTAACTGTTAATAACTGGTAAATATCTATTAATTCAGACCACTGTTAATTTCAATCTAATCTCTAAATTTGAGTACTCGCCACCAAGAAAACGTGAGACTATTGTCCAAAAATGATGGCTTATTACAGTAATAAGGGCCAAAGAGCTCTAACTCAGGTGAATTCAACTATAAATGTTTAGCCAAAACCAAAACAAAAATATATAAACTTCGTACCAAAATGCAAGTCAATAACTTCATCTAGTGCAATGTAAAAGCTAGAGGAAAGCTTGGCTGTGTTGGGTTTATTACAAAATGCTATGCACAAAAACATATTTTCTTTGTAAGCAAATAAAGTTTTAACGACATTTGAGCCACAAACTTCAACTTTAACACCTGCCCCTTTTAGATAAGGTTCTGGTCTCTTCTCAATAGATCCAGGTAAGGAAAGAGCAGGCCCCAAGTTTCCAGCTGGCCAGACAGGCTGTGGGTTACATTTCATTCCCTGGTAACATGGGAAGAAGAGAAGCAGCCAGTGCCTTGGTTTCCTCACCTCTAAGCGAGCCATCAGATCACTGCATGAGAAGGCTGTGAAAGTCCTTGATGACTGGGATAATTTTCTTAACACGCTTGGAACCCAGGCCCTTCCAGCTTTCCCTCCTACTCTGCCTTCCTTGACGATCTGAGTTACATCCCCCTGGTTTACCTCCAGTGCTATTATCTGGTGACGACCAGTCAAGGCTCTAGATTCCCACAGTAAGAAGTTCTGGCTCCCAGGTTTATGATCCTTATTTCTTTTAATTTAATTTTTAAAATTACTTTTTATTTTTGAGTCTTGCTCTGTTGCCCAGGCTGGAGTGCAGTGGCATGATCTCGGCTCACTGCAACCTCCACCTCCCGGG
>NW_012106474.1:5734384-5736996 GCF_000951045.1 Mandrillus leucophaeus
ATTGAAGCACCTTCTTCTAAAAGACTCAAAAAATAAGTCTGTGGTCCTATGCCAGGCAGGCAGTGAACCAATGTATTTTAGAAGGACCATTCCTCACTTCAGGATATAGCTGAAAACAATACCCAGAACTAATTTTTTAAACTTCACAAACCTTTGTATGGAGCCAACAATCCCACCTTATAAATTGTGAAAGAAACTTGGGCTAAAGATACCAAACGATTTTCACATTCTAAGGCCACGGTTTACCTGATCTTTAGTCCTGTACTCTAGCCAACTAGCCAACTATTTCACTATATGTATTTCCTGTTGTAATAATAAAATTCTCACATTTTTAGGTTTCAAGGTTTCAATTAGCTTTGGTCATCTTAACACAATTTTGCTTTCCCACAAACATGAGAAATACATGAAAATATGTGCTGTGCATTCAAACCTCTCCAGGCAGCACTGCACAAAGTCCCTGCGGCATCCCCCTGCTTTCCTTTCGTTGCCTCTCATCTTAATCCCTCTAACACTCAAATGAAGCACTGTAGTGATAACCGTGATTCAGGTTTCTTTTTAAAGCCAGCTCCTGAAGTCAACCATGTTTGAACGTTATACATGAGCTGACACTCATACAATCATACAAGGAGTTAATCCTTGTCTTCCTATTCTTGTTTTGGAATTATCACAGTTCATCAGCATAATTTGGAATTCTAGTTACACACTAACTGTAACCTTGGGCAAACTTCTTCACCTCTCTGATGTACATTTCCTTTTATTGTGACCTTTTTTAAGGAGGAGGTTAACAGTACTGACTTCACAGGGTTCTTTGGAAACTCAGGATAATGTGTTTAGGCTTAAGCATGGTTTGGCATCTGTTTTTCTCTCTAGTGTCCACATCTGTGGTTATAGTTCAGCATCTCAGCCTGGATTGGAAGTTATTTACGTAGCGGGATTTTCTTCCCCCGGCTCCTATTATTGCCTTTCAGATTACTAAACTTTTTTTAGATTTCAAAAGTAAAGTCAACTAGTTTCCCCACCACCTCTCTTTTCCAAACACACACACTCGAGTGCAAGCACACACATACACTCTCTCACACTCGAGTGCAAGCACACTCATACACACTCACACTCGAGTGCAACCACACTCACACTCACATACTCACTCGAGTGCAAGCACACTCACACTCGAGTGCAAGCACACTCACACACTCACACTGGAGTGCAACCACACTCACACACTCACACTCGAGTGCAAGCACACTCATACACACTCGCACTCGAGTGCAACCACACTCACACTCACATACTCACTCGAGTGCAAGCACACTCACACCTGTCTCTTATACACATCTAGATGTGTATAAGAGACAGGGCATGATCTCGGCTCACTGCAACCTCCACCTCCCGGGTTCAAGTGATTCTCCTGCCTCAGCTTCCTGAGTAGCTGGGATTACAGGTGCACACCACCACATCTGGCTAATTTTTGTATTTTTAGTAGAGACGGGGTTTCACCATGTTGACCACCGTCAAACGCCTTACCTCGTGATCCACCTGCCTTGGCCTCCCAAAGTGCTAGGATTATAGGCATGAACCACCACGCCTGGCCCTATGATCCTTGTTTCTAAAGAAGGCCAACGTGTGCTTTTTGGACAACCTTGAAAGCTCTGTAGGCTCACATGAGACCTGTGACTGGAAATGCAGGCGTGAGCCCTCTGCTGGTGAACTTACCCAGTTCCATGACTTCATACCATCCGTGTCCTGCCAACTCCTGGATGTATCACCAGCTCGGACCTCAACCCTGAGTGCCAGGAGATCCCACGGCCTAATGGGCCCCTCCATGTGGGTGTGTCTCTCAACCTTCCACATTCAACCTGTCCAACAAACCCTGTGGGCTCTACCTTCAAAGTTTACCCAGGGTTCAACCGCTTCTCCCTGCCTACCTCACTGGGCCAAGGAGATGATGTGTCTTACTCTAATTGCTGCAGTGGCTCAGTTAAGTTTCCTACCTCCAATCTTGTCCCTATCGTTCTCAACACAGCAGCCAGAATAAATCCCCTCCTGCATCAAATCACATCAAAAATCCAATTGTAATCTTCAATATTACATATTCCTGTGGACTGAATTGCAAGGGCACTTGGGAGAATTAAAAAGTTAATGAGCTATGGGGACGGAGCTAGGAGTCGCTAAAAATTTAGTCGTGTATTCTTCCATTCCATTGGCAATGAGTAAATGTCTACTGTGATACCTGGTGGATTACTGCTGTCATAGGCATGCATTTTTTTAAAAAGAAAAGGTTGCCACTTTTCCTCTTCCCCATCTGACCAGAAGACAAGAAAAGACTTAAGAAAAGAAAATAGCGTAAGTAGAATATAATACTTAAACAATATTTTGAACTCCCAGAGAGATATACATACATTACTGTTTCCAAAAGAACACAGAAAATTTGTCAAACCTATTTATAGTGAAAGAACAAATGAGGCCGGGCGCGGTGGCTCAAGCCTGTAATCCCAGCACTTTGGGAGGCCGAGACGGGCGGATCACGAGGTAAGGAGATCGAGACCATCCTGGCTAACACAGTGAAACCCCGTCTCTACTAAAAATACAAAAAACTAGCCGGGCGAGGTGGCGGG
>NW_012106474.1:5738891-5761102 GCF_000951045.1 Mandrillus leucophaeus
CACTCGAGTGCAACCACACTCACACTCACATACTCACTCGAGTGCAAGCACACTCACTCACACTGGAGTGCAACCACACTCACACACTCACACTGGAGTGCAACCACACTCACACACTCACACTCGAGTGCAAGCACACTCATACACACTCACACTCGAGTGCAACCACACTCACACTCACACTCACATACTCGAGTGCAAGCACACTCACTCACACTGGAGTGCAACCACACACACTCACATTCGAGTGCAAGCACACTCACACACACGCTAGAGTGCAACCACGCTCACACTCACATACTCGAGTGCAAGCGCACACACACTCGAGTGCAAGCACACTCAGGCACACTCCCACTGGAGTGCAAGCACACCAGATTCCTTTCATATGTGGTTGTATGAATATGGTGGGTGAAAGAAAAAAACTTGTTTCTACTTTTCACATACTTTGCTTCTACTTCTCATATATTTAACCTAGTCTAATGGAAATGACCTGTGGTTAATAAGACAAATCAGAAATCGAAATGCCACTCAATCGTTTTTACTCTTTTCTCTGAGTTGCCTTATATATACAAGAGGGAATACTACCTCCCATCAATGTTTAAATGGTAATGTATGCACAATTCCTCGCACACAATAGGCGCCAGTGAATGTCAGCTCCTTCTAGGGTTCTGGGGCTGGGACAGGTTGTCACCTTGGAGCTGTGAGTGTCCGACCTAGAATGTGCTAATTCTAATTTCCAAATGGGCTTTTCTTCTCCGAGGTGTCTTTTCAGCCGCAGTCCCTGTGGTGGGAACTACTGATTCTGAATCTGTTCTCACAGGTGTGCTAAGTCCTTCCCCTTTGTCCCATTTTTACTATCAGTCTGGTACTTGATCTGTAGGGAGGACAGCCCTTTACTCCCCACCCCCATTGCAGCCTCAGCCCTAGCTTCCCTCCGGGCTTCTGTCTCTCACCCTGGTCCTCCCATTACCTCCCGACTGCAGCCTCCTCCCCTCTCTCCCGCCACTGACAAGTCCTTCTGCAGATTTCAGCTCTGTTCTGACCTGTCTTCCGTTTTTTCCACTAGCCTTCAATAGTCCTTTCAGAGTATTCTTATAATTCAGTCACTTTTTTTTTTGGTTCATAGTCTTTGCCTACAGTATTGATGGGAATTTCTATAGGAACCCTCTAAAAGTGCTCCATTTCCAGAATTACTGCAAGGCTCTTCTAGAGTTCTTCCTGCCGGTTCCGTTGAGGGTATTGCAATCCCATCCATTTCCGCCCCTGTTTGATCTCATCTCCTCCTAGTTTATGTTCCCTCACCACATACTCAGCACTTGGTCTCACCTAACATTTCCTGCCAGGCTTCATCCCTCCTGCCGTGACGTCCCACTTGTTCTTATTAAATAGGCGATTGTGACTTTTGAGTCTCTACTGTTATTCAAATTAGACTGTCTTCTCTCAGTTTGTTGATCTCAAGTTTGCTCCAGATTCGTACACTTTATAAACCTTGTAGGTTCTCCTTCCTCAGGTGCCCAGGGGCTCTGTGGGTCCTGCAGCTCCACTCGGCCTTCCTGAGTATCCCTTGTTCTTCAACGGTAAGAGCTACCTCCCTCCACTCTGGGGCCAAGCCCCACCCCTCTCCTCTCCCCAGTGTCCTCTGGGGACCTCCTGCTGGTTTCTCCCACCCCTGCTTCCTCCAGCAAGTGTCAGGCCCTGGTGCAGGGCTCAGAGCCTGCCTGCCCTGCGGATCCCTTCAAAACAGTGATCACAGCATGTTCTGATTAGGGACATCATGTCAACCTTTCCTGCTAAATGGTGATTATGGAAGTTGGAGCTGGTCCAGCCAGAGTATGTGTGTGTGTACGTCTACCCGCATTTATTTCCAACATTCTTTTCTGCCAGATAATTTGTGGGGTGCTTCATACTTTATTCAGGGCCGAAGTAAGATTTTTCAAAATTAGTTGTAGAGGAGGGAGAAAGAAAATTTCCAGTAGTATGACATACATCGCTATATAAATATGAATTAAACGGTTGCATGGGGTCCCCAGTCATGATTACTGGAGTCATTTTCAGCCTGCAAGCGTGTTCCTGCCTTCTCAGCTTCAAGCTTCCCTTGGAATAGCTCACTCATAGTAATTCTTAATGTTTCATTTAATACACAATTTTCACAGGAAACCCTTCCTTGACTCTCTCCAAAACACCTGACTATTTGAATGAATGAGCGGGTTACTAGAGAAAGAGCCTTGGAGTTTCAGAGGCATCCTGCATTTTAGTAAATGTGAAGGATTGTTGTTTTGTTCTTGATGAAAGTGCTCAGTAGCATATGTCCAGTGGATTTGAGTACAGTGCTACTGCTTCTTCTTAGATAGACTTGCTACTGCATTTCCGTGTTGCCAACGCAGCCACTCAGTGACGGCCTGCTGAGTCCCTGTCATGAGTCAGGGGCTGGTTTCACCGTGAATAAGGCAGGCTCCACATCTCTTTCTTCCCAATGTGGCTGTGAAAGAGGCATCCATCCAGGGCGCTTGAGAGTGCAGCCCTGCGGGAGGCATGCTGGGCAGTCACCCCTATATAAGAGGAGGAGGAAGGAAAAAGAAAAGACTGTGGAGACTCCCAGAAAGGGCTGAAAGGGAAGCGGGGAAAGCAATTATTCAGAAGACACAGAGGAAAAGCAGCCTTGGGAAAAAAATAAACCATGAGTACCAGAAGATGCAGAGAATCACGGCCTCTAAGAAACAGAAACAGGACATCAAGAAGCAAAAAGCCTGCTCTAGAAGACAATGGAATAAGATGACAAGGGACGCCGAAGAAATAGGGATTACCAGAAAACTGAGGCTACAACAGAGAAATAAAATCTGCATTGGAGGCAGTAAAAACCAAAAGTGACATGGAGGCGAATTGACAGAGTGGTGTGGAAAAAACATTTCACAAGCCATTTAATATATGCAGAAAGATCTAAGAGCCGAAACAACACCGGGGGAGGAGGCGGGAGAATAGGCAAGGATCCTCAGATTCGGAAGTACAGATAACCCCCGAAGTGGAAACAGTACTCACCGTCATACCAACCAGAACTAAAGAGACCTGTTGAGTTGGAAAGGGCTTTTCCTGTATGCCAAGCAAAATCAGTAAAGGCAGATTCCCACTGAAACATATCACCAAGAAACTTATCCACAAGGGATTGAAAAGATTAAGTATCCGGGCAGAAAAACTCAAGCTACTCTTCTCCATTGAGGAAGAGATCAAAAGCCAGCAGCCCACAGATTTCTCCTCTGGAACCTTGAATTCCAAAGAGACAGGAGCTGAAGCACTAGAGTTTTAAAGAGAAATGTTTGAAATTGTCACATTCCCAAACATTCAAGTGGGCAGGTTCGTTTGTTGTTAATGTGTGAACTCCTGTCACTAAAATAACCACACACTGTCATGTGTGACAAAGCCCACTGACTCCAAAAAATAGCCTGGGTGGGATCTGGTTCTGAGATGCAGCCTGAGGCTGACAGTCATCCCTGCGTCCACCCAGCATGGCCACAGCCTCCCTGCAGATCAGGGAGCACCTCACCAAGCCTTCTCCCCAGAGCAGCAGGGAGGGGCCGGCTGTGCACAGGGTAGGATCCTTGTCCTGAGAGGAAGACTTTAAAAAACCAAGCCTCTGTTCTTTCTCACGAAACTACAACCACCCCAAACAACCCAATAGGCTTTTAAAATTTTTCCGTGGTAAAGGTCTAAAGAATTATGTTACACACCTTTGAAAGCAATAACAAAAGCCATTGGGCTTCTTTTAATGGGAGAGACAAATAAACCAATTGGTGGCAGAATTATTGGCCATGAGACACGGCTGTTATCTCTAATGTAGAACTTGTGAATGTTTGTGTTCGGTCCGCTTAGTCAGTGTGGGAGAAGAAGTTCATGAGAAGAACAAAACGAAAAAAAGACGAGGAACACACCCCAAAATATGAACATTGCTTAGTGCTTAAGGTTAGCATTTATATACATAGAGAGATATAAACATACAGCCAGCCCTCCATAGCTACAGGTTCCATATCCGTGGTTGGTTGAATTGATAGAAAACATTAGAAACTCCTTCTCCCCAATAATAAAAGAATAAAAATTACACAAAATTAAAAAAACACAGTATGACTACTATTTGCATAGCGTTTACATTGTATTAGGTATCATAAATAATCCAGAAGTGATTTAAAGTTCATGGAGGAAGTCCATAGGTTATATGCAAATACCACACCAAGAAACTATGGCATCCCTGGATTCTGCCATCTTTGTAGGTCCTGGAACCAATCCCCCACAGATACTAAGGGTGACTGTTTTACATGTATATGAAGACAGATACATACATAATACTTCTACAAGGAGTGCATATATAATCAGGAAAGAAATTCATTTTTTTTCTTGCAGAAAGAAAGGGACTAGAGTATGGGTAAGAGTCGCGCGGGGCTGTCCTCCACCCCTCCTTGAGCCTGTTACAGCTTCACTGTTGCCTGCTCCTGAAGATAAATGGCTTTGCTTTTTCAGAAGAGATTGGGCCCAGGAAAACTGCCTCTCTGGGAGTCGAGTGGGGTGTGTGTGTGTGTTTTCTTATAAAATGTTTCAAGCATGTTTTTGGTGGGACAGTTGTATCCTGAGGCCCAGCCATAACGCTTTGTCCTGTTTTTCTCTGAATGGCTGGGCTTCCCAAGAAGAGATAAACCCTGGGAGCGAAACAGCTGGCGGTGTCTCTGCCCTTCTTTCCTCCCAAGGAAGCGCATTGTTATTAACTGGGAATTCTTTATAGCCGGGCTGGAGGAAGTTTTTGGCTGTAAACTGTCATGCACTGCAGCCTTCGCTGAAAAGGTGGAGGGAGTGGGCCTGGTCCTGGGAACTGAGGAACAAAGATCAGAAAATCAGCCACAGAAAGGGGAGGAAAAAGAATCGTTAGAAAGCGAAGACAGGTGACACTACACAAGTGCTGGCCAAAGTTGGTGACTTCCAACCTCTACCTCCCCCGACTTGGGTGGTTCAATTCCTGGGTCGTACTCTTCAATGCTTCGGACATTCTCTCTGGAAAGTAGAAATTTTATTACGCATGTTAGAAACGGAACATTCTTTCCTGCTGAGGTTGTATTCTTATTTGGTCGTGCCCCTCCTGTTCGGAACAGTTTTAGAGGGATCTGTTAAATCCTCCAGTCTTCTTTGGCGCTTCCCGACTGTGGGAAAAGCGGCCGCGACGCCGTCCGAGCGCAGGGAAGGATTTGGCCTGAGGGACACCGCAGAAGAGGTTTCGATCTCGTGCCTGAGGTTCCGAGGCCCTCAATTGCCTGGGACCCACCCTCGTTCCTCCTTCACCTCCCCTCCACTTTTCCCTTTTATCCTATCCTTCGGAGGCCCTGGGCCAAAGCGATGACCTCTTAGACATTTTAATACCCGGAGTAAGGAGAGTGACACGCACCACCCTCTCCGCCAAAGCCCATGGCCCGATAGGCCAATGAAGGCGTGTTAGGAGGGTCCGGCGTCAGGAGCAAATGAGGTCCTTTTGGTGCCTCTTTCCAGAAGGAACGTCCCCCCTTGGGTCAGCCCCTTGGGAATATCCATGCATCCCAGACAACAAAAGACCCTGAGAAATGCGGACCGAGACAAGCCGCCCCGGCTTCCTGACTCATCGGTCTAAGTTGGAGAAGGGCCTGAAGGAGCCGTGTCCCCCCGGGGCGGCAGGTACCCTCTCCCGGGACTGGCTCCTGGGAACCCTCCGCACACCGCTAGGCGGGTTGATCCCTCGAGTCCCGGACGGGGATCCCTCGGGCGGCTTCCCCAGCCATTCCCGACCCCGGAATGAGCCGGGCTGGGCGAGGGGCAGGGGGCAGTGGGGACTTAGTGCGGGGCGCAGATACCATGTCCGCGGGAAAGCTCCCTTGCTGCGGCTCAAGACTCCTCTAAACCCGCTGCCCCACCGGATGCGCCGACTTTCTCCAGAGGGGCTGGGGCTGAGGTGCCCGCCCAGGAGACAGGGAAACTGAGGCTGCTACCCCAGGCCCTCGTCCAGCGAATGGCGAGGTGTGCAGAAGCGCAAAGCCAGGCCTTGGAAGCGGGAGCTTCTGCCTCCTTCCCCCTTCCTGGGCTCCCGTTTTAGGAGGAATGTTACTGTTTAAAGAGACCCCACTGAACTATTTCCTGCTCATTGTCACCTCTCCTTCGCTCTCCTCGCGTAAGTTCTCACCGAAAGGTAATAAAACAACCGCTGCTGACACCGCTTGGCGCTGGGCCGGGCGCGGAAAGCGCCCCGAGTCCCGCTCGTCAGGGACCACCCCGCTAGCCCCGACCCTCTCCCACCTTCTGCGAAAGCAATGACACAGCAGAAACCACGCACACGCCTGGGCACACTCGGTGCGCGCGCAGACCTCGGCATCAAGTCCTGTTTTTATAAGGGAGCGAGGAGGACACTTCCCAGAAGGGGTCGTTTTGCTTTTGCTTATTTCCATCCATTTCCCTCTCTGCGCGCGGAGCTTCCTTTTCCAGACGGTGAGAGCCGCGGGGACACCCGACGCCGGGGCGGGCTGATCCACGATCCTGGGTGTTCGTGACGCCGCCTGGGGCTCCGTGAGCGAGGGACGTGTGGGGACAGGTGCACCGGAAACTGCCAGACTGGAGAGTTGAGGCATCGGAGGCGCGAGACCAGCACTACTGGGGCGGGACGAGCGCGGCGCATCCCAAAGCCCGGCCGAGTGCGCTAGTGCCTGGGAGGGGAGGGAGGTGCGCCTGGAGCTGGGACAGGTGAGGCCGCGCGGAAGTTACAGGCTGGAGCGGCTGCGGGATCCGGGCGCGCTGGAAAAGCGAGCAGGAGCCCGCGCGCGGGAACCGGGGAGCATCGCAGGCTGCCGAGCCGCCCCTCGCGGAAGTGTGGGCTGGGGCGGGCCGGGGCGTCCAGCTCACCTTCCTCCCGGGCTTGCCCCGCCGCTTTGATGGAGGTGCAAACATTTGGGGAAGGGCGGGGGTGTAGGGGCTGGGCCGGGGCTCGGAGGGCTGGGGCCCAGGATTTACATGAAACAGGCGTGCGGGAGCCCATTGTTGGCCCCCGGCCTCCCAGACCCGCCCGGCCGGGTCTGATATGGCCGCGCTCGGCCAATGGGCGGCTGCCCGGCACTTCAAAGCGTGCGCGGCCCAATCCGCCGAGCCCCCCATCGCTGCCGCCGCGGCTCTATTTATGGGGAGGGCACTGAATTTCGGTCCCCAGAGACCTACTCTAGTAGAGCCGTGGGGAGTTCAAGTGGAATAACCTCTCCCCACCCCTCTGCCCCTGTCCCCTCCCCCCACGTCTTGATCCGCGCCCTCCTCCCGGGTCTGTGCTGGGACCCGGGAGCCGTCACAGGTCTCCGCCCGAGGGGCCCCTTTTCTCGGAAGGGCGGCGGCCAAGAAGGGGGAGGGTGGCTCTCAGGTAGAGAGTCTGGGCTTCGGGGACGGCGAGGAGGGGAGCCGGACAGGAGGATGAGCTCCCCCGGCACCGAGAGCGCGGGAAAGAGCCTGCAGTACCGAGTGGACCACCTGCTGAGCGCCGTGGAGAGCGAGCTGCAGGCGGGCAGCGAGAAGGGCGACCCCACGGAGCGCGAACTGCGCGTGGGCCTGGAGGAGAGCGAGCTGTGGCTGCGCTTCAAGGAGCTCACCAACGAGATGATCGTGACCAAGAATGGCAGGTGGGTGCGCGTCCGGAGCCCGCGTGCACCGCGCTCTTCAGCGCCTGGGCAGCCTGGGGGGCCTGGCAAGTTCCTGGAGGTCGAACTCTTTTTCTCCTGGAGGAGGGCTTTGTGTTTGCTCCCGCTCTGGTTAGCTCCCTGGAGTGCATTTCTGCAAGCCCCTCTTTTGGGGTTTTCTCCGCGGAAGCTTGGGGAGGAGGAACGCGCACCCCAGGGTCCCGACCTCGAAGGCATCTGCCTGTCCCCTTGGGTTGTGGTCTCCAGCATTGAAACTCTTCGCCAGGTCCTCTCCGCCCTTGCCTCCCGAGGCCGTGGAGATGGTGGGGAGGCCACCCGGACCTGGTAGGGCTCGGGGAAAGGGGAGCTTGGGAGTCACCCTTGGACGTTCCCCAGGGGGCTCCTCCGAGCCCCGAAATAACAGAGGCCTCTGTGTCCAGTTCCTGCCTCTGGCCTACCCGGTCAATATCGGGGTCCTCCTGCGCCCGCCCCGTGTTTTCCAGGCGGATGTTCCCGGTGCTGAAGGTGAACGTGTCTGGCCTGGACCCCAACGCCATGTACTCCTTCCTGCTGGACTTCGTAGCGGCCGACAACCACCGCTGGAAGTACGTGAACGGGGAGTGGGTGCCCGGGGGCAAGCCGGAGCCGCAGGCGCCCAGCTGCGTCTACATCCACCCCGACTCGCCCAACTTCGGGGCCCACTGGATGAAGGCTCCCGTCTCCTTCAGCAAAGTCAAGCTCACCAACAAGCTCAACGGAGGGGGCCAGGTAGGTGTGCGGAGCCCGCCAGGTCTGGGACGAACGAGGGGGGTCCGCGCTAAGCTGCTTCTCCGGAGTTGTGGGAAGGGACGCTGCTTGAACGGGAGGTGACGTCTGCCCTGGAGAAACTGCCACAGCCTTCTCTAATAAGGCCTTTAGTGCTGTTTATACTAAGCTGATAACATCCACGCCTGGCGAATGGGGAGCGGGAGCACTCCCCTTCGAAGGTCTGGAGCTTTGGGGGAACTTCTGTGTCTAGTCCTAAACTCTCCTAGGGGTGGAAAAGATATCAGCCTTGATGGCAAAGTCGCATTTAAATTTAAACATGCGCCACAGTACTTACTGCGTGGAGTCTGAACAAACTTGTAAAGTCGTGCTTTTCTAAAGAACATTCTTCAGTCGGGATTGTTCCTGGAAGACCCCAGGTTAGGCAAGTTGCAAACAAGCCCAGGCTTTTAAAAATGTCTATAGCCTTCCTGGAAGCCTTAGTGCTTTATTCCACCAGGTGAAAGGATTTTGTGACGAGCATTCATTACTTTTAATGGTGTGTAGCATCTCCCATCCCGTTTCCAAACAAGCTGTGGGAATAGCACATATACATCGCGGAGAAGCCTCCCCTGGTAGAATCCCACTTCCCTCAACAGTAGAGACACTTTCCTGGGATCCAGAGGACTTTCTGCATCCTGGAGAAATGGATGTTTTGCCGTTTTAACGCAGGACTTTCAGTGCCACCAATCCTGTATCTGTCTCCCTCAGATCATGCTGAACTCCTTGCATAAGTATGAGCCTCGAATTCACATAGTGAGAGTCGGGGGTCCACAGCGCATGATCACCAGCCATTGCTTCCCTGAGACCCAGTTCATAGCGGTGACTGCTTATCAGAACGAGGAGGTGAGAAGGACAGAGGGGGATTGCTTTCCCGGTGTTCTGCTAGGTGGAGATTCCGGGGGAGTGGGGAGACGCGCTAACCGCACCGAGAGCTCGGAAGGCTTCCTGCCCCTTCAAATAATTTTCCATAACTTGAAATGGAAGCACAGGGGACAACTGTTTAAAATAAGTCCCCATTCAAAATTTTCCCCTTGATTTCTCCATGAAAGTGTTTAAAACTAGAAACTTCTCAATGCTCAAAATCAAAAGATCCATAAAGCATTCAGATTAAATGGTGTGAGAATTTCTTGAGAACAAGATTTGAGTGAGAGAGGGGCATGTCCTTTCTTGGAAATCTTCCCCAAAAGGTGGGGTGGGGGGGGGCAGCCCCTCAAATCTCTGCAGTGTGAAGACTCAACTAGATACAAGCTACTGCATAGGTGCCTGTAAATTTATCCCTAAGCCCAACCCCAAAGTACTGCAAATTGGGGATTAGTTGGATACGGTTGTTGGTGTTGACCGAAAACTAGAACTTCCAGGTCACTATTTCCTGAGCGGCCCCAGCTTGTGTTTTCAGCCATTTCTGATTTATACACATGGAACATTGTTAGTGGTAGGTTAAATTTATTGTGAATCCCACTCAGAACATTGACACTGAAAATTTCTCATAAACGTGCTACTCTTTACAATTACTCGGCTATTTTCAGTTCCAAATAGAAAACTGTATGTGGAAAGAAGTTTAATTATATTTGAGTATTGAAAAGTGGTACTGGCGTCTCTCAATTTCTTGGTGCCAAGTTAAATTCCCTGACTGATAGGGAATATATTAGTAAATGCAATTTCTTGTTTTTCAGATCACAGCTCTTAAAATTAAGTACAATCCATTTGCAAAAGCTTTCCTTGATGCAAAGGAAAGGTGAGAGAATTCTAACTATAAATACCCTTGGGCAAAGAAGTATGCAGAAAGATGATGTTGCTGCACACCCTCTTTTCTGAATTTCCTTCTTTTTGACAATTCGATATACTTTTTTGTTTGGTTGTTTCGATAGAAGCGATCACAAAGAGATGATGGAGGAAACTGGAGACAGCCAGCAACCTGGGTACTCCCAATGTACGGTTTGTTGCACTCTGTCATGGCATTCTGTGTCATCCGGACTAGACTTGCTGAGAGCTGGGAAGTGGAGATGGAGAAGACAAGGGGGTTTCTGGGTGCACCTGAAATGTGAGATCACCTTTCCGTCGTTCAAGGCTCTTTGCCCTGTGATGTTGAAGCTGTGTTGCCCCATCTAACCTCTGCTCTAACTGGGGCTGTGGATACTCTCCTTAGTGCTTTTGTTTTGCCCTCAGGCAGCTGCCACCATGCCTGGGGTGGATCATTGAGACCTAGCTGGGTGTTTACACTCTCCTGTATTGGGCAACAGGAGAATCTAGTTCATTACATCCTCTTTCAGGCTTTCATTAATGGTTGAAGAGCCATCTTTCCAGTGACGCTTAGGAACAAAATTTTTCCTTAGCCCTTTGGTTCTACGAATGACTCACCAGCTCCTGCTGGTTTTGGTGGAAACAGTGGCTCTGAGGATGAGAGAGTTGGATTTAAGTCTAGCTACCTCTAGGAGTTCCAGGAGTCAGAGTGCAGGATAGAGGATTATATAGCAGCATCTGTTGGGAGAAACGCTCTGTCTCACCCTAGGCTGTCCTCTCTACCCTGGGAAGGGACTTGGAGATGTTAAATAATGAATGCGGTAGCGCTGGCTGGTCAAGAGGCTGGATGAATCAACAGGGCACACTCCTCCTTACACAGGCGTTTTCTATTCTGAATATATTTTTCATCATTTCCTAGGCTGATTGAACAACCAGAAGGGCAGTCACTTGAGCAGAGTGAGCCACTGCTCTGGCCAGGGCCGGCTGGGCAGCGAGGCACGTCTGCACCCTTCCTTTCAGTGCTGCCTGGAGAATTGTTAGTAGTTTGGAAATTGAAACCAGAGTTGTTGTCCCCCTAGGGGTTGCTTTTTCTCATTCAAAACAACAAAGCTTAAAGAGTATAGAAGAGGCTGGGCATGGTGGCTCACGCCTGTAATCCCAGCACTTTGGGAGGCCGAGTTGGATGGATCATTTGAGGTCTGGGAGTTCGAGACCAGCCTGGCCAATATGGTGAAACCCCATCTCAACTAAAAATACAAAAATTGCCAGATGTGGTGTTGGGCGCCTGTAATCCCAGCTACTTGGGAGGCTGAGGCACGAGAATCCCTTGAACCTGAGAGGCAGCGATTGCAATGAGCCAAGATCACACCACTGCACTCCAGCCTGGGTGACAGAACAAAACTCCCAGTCTCAGAGGAGAAAAGATGAGTGGAGAAGAAATTGTAGTTTTAGAGGAAGGAAGGGGAGTCTTGCAAGCACTTTCTGATTCTCCTGGGGCGAACGGGGGGAGGCTAAACCAGGAGAGTGAGCAGTAAAGGGGTCTATCCCCAGCTAGGAAGGCAGCTCCCAAGTCTCTGGGTGGTAGGAGGAGAAGGGGAGGGCACCCTTGTCTAAGCACCACCTCACCTCTCTCAGCGTCTCTCACCTGCTCTCTGCCCATGGTTACATTGTATTCATGCTCAGGGGAGGAAAGCTGACCTGCCTTGGGGAATAGTAAATCTCAAAGCAATCCAGAGGATTCTCAGGAGGAAACAGCTTAGGTTGCCTGAGGCCAGGCTCCTGGGTTTACTCAGGTAGGATTGGAAGCCTTGGGTAACCTGTGGTAGTGAGTGTGGGGCTGATGGCCTCAGAGGTCTTGAGGCGGACTGTGTCTTAAGTATGAGACACTCAGGGTGCTTCCTCCATCAGGGGTCCCTGAGGGGAAGGTGGGAAGTCCCTGGCCTGTGCTCTGCTCTCTGGAGTGGTGGAGGGAGCACTAATGCTGGTTACTCAGCTCTCTCTCTCTTTTCTCACAGTAGGGGGGTGGCTTCTTCCTGGAACCAGTACCCTGTGTCCACCTACAAATCCTCATCCTCAGTTTGGAGGTGCCCTCTCCCTCCCCTCCACACACGGCTGTGACAGGTACCCAGCCCTGAGGAGCCACCGGTCCTCGCCCTACCCCAGCCCCTATGCTCATCGGAACAATTCTCCAAGTGAGTCCTAAGCCTCATTCTGCCAGGGGTTGGTGGGTGGCCGCAAGACCACTTTGGGAAAGGCATTCTGCAGGGGTCTAGAATCTAAAAAAAAAAGAGACGGTTTCCTGGAACCCACACCCAAGCCCAGTTTTTTAGTAGCTCAAGAGATGACCTTCAATTTATGTCTATGCCACTGCCACTGCTGGCAGAGCAGCCACAGAGACCCAGATCAGAGGCTTGCATCCTTGCATGGGCCTTAGAGCTGGTGCTTCAGCTTTTGAAAATGAGAGATTCCTGGGCCACTCCACAGAACCATGGTTGATCCTTATAGGAGGAGAGCCCAGGTTCGAGTCTTTTATGAACCTCTCGAAAGTGACGATGATGAGCAGCTAGGCTCAAGAATTCCTGACTAGACGAGCGATTCCCTAAATATGGTGCCCAGGCCAGAGCCTCAGCACCACCTGCGAGTGGGCACAGTCTCAGGCCTCACCCCAAACTGACAGGCAGCAGCTCTCGGTGGAACCCGCAATGTGTGCTTTCAAAAGCCCTCCAGGCCATTCCAATGCATGCTCCAATATTAGGAACACTGGGATAGACCATAAAGATCCCCTGGCCTAATTCTCTCTATAACACTGTATATGTCTAGACTTAATTTTGTCTGACTCCAAAAGAAGGAAAATAGCTAAAGAACACCATAAAACAATTAAGCAATTAAAGCTGATTTGAAATGAAAGGACCTTATTGGGTTAGGAAGTCATTGGGACTTGTTCAACCAGAGGCTAGATTCCGAGGCAGGAAGGTCTTAGTTCTAATTTTGCCTGGAGTAATGGTTTCTATCGCCCATTCTTATGAAGTAATCACTGGAAAAAAGGCAGGGTAAATATATATTTATTTTTAAATATAGGTAATTCCAAGTCGAGTGATTGTAAGATTCAATGTCTGCAGGGCATCTACTGATACGATGATAAGGGAAAAAGCTTGGGTTACCAGGGTATGCTTTCAAACACATACATTTGGCAATAAATCTTAGCCCCTGATAACCACATAAAGACTAATGGATTGTTTTCTATAGTTTATGTCCCAGGTACATTTTGTTTTCAGTGTTAGGTAGCTTCAGTTATTGGTGATATTTCACTGTACTTTCTTGTTCTTGGAAGACACCATCTATAATTGCAGTTTCTTACCTTCCCCCCTTAGCCTATTCTGACAACTCACCTGCATGTTTATCCGTGCTGCAATCCCATGACAATTGGTCCAGCCTCGGAATGCCTGCCCATCCCAGCATGCTCCCCGTGAGCCACAATGCCAGCCCACCTACCAGCTCCAGGTAATGTATGTCCAGGACATGGTGCAAAGCATCCTGGGAGCTCTGCCTGTGACCTCACGCTGTTCCCATTCCTATGGGCCCTTAGTCCTTATTCTCCTTGGCCCCTGTGGGTGGTTGGGTCTTTATTTAGAATTCTGTATTAGCCAGCTATGCCCAGGGATCGCAGGTGACATGACTGCGGAGTTCCTGTTTGCAGTCTGTTCGCTGGAAGGACTGGGCTCCTTTACAACCGAGGTGTGGAATGGGAGCTGTGCTATCCCATCCCTGAATGAAACCAGGGTCCCCATCCTGGTTCTGCCACTTACTGGTTCATGTGATGGACAAGTCTCTTAGCCTCTCTGAGCCTCAGTTTCCTCACATATAAAAGGAAGGTGGTAAAAAAAAAATAACCCAGCCTCGGCCTGTCTCCTACAGGGTTGTTGGGATCAGTAGGCAGAGCTTAAGGAGATATTTTCAGAACCTTTTCCAACAGGAGCTATTAAATTAAGGAAATAAATGTGTTGGCTTTTCTATGGATACAGGATCGAAGTCTTTAATGTATGTGCTGGCTAACTGGTAACGAACGATGACTATGTTGTTACCAACTTGCAAATTATGCAGAGGGAGAATGGCTTAAAAATCAAGCAGGCTGGTAAATGTCTTACATTTCTTCATAGGATGAATATAAAAACCTAAAATACCAAAGCTAGACGTCAACCCTCATTTTCCAGGGAGGAAGGAGGGCCAAAGATACTAAATGACTGGACCAGCTCACAGCAGAGTGAGCCTGGAATTAAGTGATCTTGACCTCAAAGGCAATGCACTTCATTTTCTAGAATACCAAAATATGCCTGAGATCTTAATTCTTGTCTAGAAAACAGTTCCTTCATAATAAGAATTCCATTGCCTGTGATTAGAAACAGAGCAACAATGCATAAATACGGGAAGCTTTCATGGGCTCCAAGAGCATCGCCCCCGAAGCCTGCACCCGATCAGATGACCGGCACACTGCAAGCTGCTGACAGGGGCCCCACCCAAGGGTCTCAGTGTGGCTCTAATTGGGCATCTTAGAACCTGAAGCTTTCATCTGTAAAATGGCATAATAATCTGCCTCGATTAACTCAGACTTGTTTAACAGTGTGGTGATGCAACATAAGGTCTCATTATTCACTTACAGAAAGACAAGATTATTTCCCAAAATAAAATCTTACCATAATTGAATACTATCCACTTCCATGTGCTTAGACTGGAGAATTCAGTAGTCATTTCCACCTTCCTCATTTTACACGTTGAGAAACGCAGCCTCATAAGTAGTCTCGGGTGAAGTGTAATGCGACAAAACTAGGTAAAGGAGGAACTGGGGATGGCTTCCCAGTCTGACTGCCAGATGCTTTTCTTGCTGCCGGGCACCATGCTAGCACACCTACGTACTGAACAAGACGAAGTGCAGGGAACTGTGTCTGGACTGGAGTTACTCTAGGGAATGTCTGTTGCTTAGTGTTTTAGGAGAGGCCGGTCTTCATTGTGAGAATGACTGCAGTGTTGGGGGTGGGGTGTGCTAGATAAAAACATGTGTACTTAAGCCCATCCTCAGTAACTTTTGATTGAGAATATCCGAAAAGTTTTCTTCTGAATGAGAGTGCAAAACTACTGGTCTGAGTCTTTCTTTTCTGTTTTGTTTGTTTGTTTGATGGAGTTTCGCTCTTGTTGCCCAGACTGGAGTGCAATGGTGAAATCCTGGTTCACTGCAACGTCTGCCTCCTGGCTTCAAGCGATCCTCCTGCCTCAGCTTCCCAAGTAGCTGGGATTACAGACATGCACCACCATGCCCAGCTAATTTTTTTGTATTTAGTAGAGATGGGGTTTCACTATGTTGGTTAGGCTGGCCTGGAACTCCGGACCTCAGGTGATCCACCCACCTTGGCCTCCCAAAATACTGGGATTACAGGCATCACCCACTGCGGTCTGAGTCTTTCATAGGGAAACTTAACAGCGCTCTTCCATGAGCTCTGAATATGTGAATAATCTTTTCAGTTATCTTCCTGATGATTTTGTTTCTTATTAATAGATATGACAGTAATTTCTTTTATTATTATTATTACTATTATACTTTAAGTTCTAGGGTACATGTGCATAACGTGCAGGTTTGTTACATATGTATACTTGTTCCATGTTGGTGTGCTGCACCCATCAACTCGTCAGCACCCATCAACTCGTCATTTACATCAGGTATAACTCCCAATGCAATCCCTCCCCCCTCTCCCCTCCCCATGATAGGCCCCGGTGTGTGATGTTTCCCTTCCCAAGTCCAAGTGATCTCATTGTTCAGTTCCCACCTATGAGTGAGAACATGCGGTGTTTGGTTTTCTGTTCTTGTGATAGTTTGCTAAGAATGATGGTTTCCAGCTGCATCCATGTCCCTACAAAGGACACAAACTCATGCTTTTTTATGGCTGCATAGTATTCCACGGTGTATATGTGCCACATTTTCTTAATCCAGTCTGTCACTGATGGACATTTGGGTAGATTCTAAATCTTTGCTATTGTGAATAGTGCCGCAATAAGCAAACGTGTGCATGTGTCTTTATAGCAGCATGATTTGTAATCCTTTGGGTATATACCCAGTAATGGGATGGCTGGGTCATATGGTACATCTAGTTCTAGATCCTTGAGGAATCGCCATACTGTTTTCCATAATGGTTGAACTAGTTTACAGTCCCACCAACAGTGTAAAAGTGTTCCTATTTCTCCACATCCTCTCCAGCACCTGTTGTTTCCTGACTTTTTAATGATTGCCATTCTAACTGGTGTGAGATGGTATCTCATTGTGGTTTTGATTTGCATTTCTCTGATGGCCAGTGATGATGAGCATTTTTTCATGTGTCTGTTGGCTGTATGAATGTCTTCTTTTGAGAAATGTCTGTTCATATCCTTTGCCCACTTTTTGATGGGGTTGTTTGGTTTTTTCTTGTAAATTTGTTTGAGTTCTTTGTAGGTTCTGGATATTAGCCCTTTGTCAGATGAGTAGTTTGCAAAAATTTTCTCCCATTCTGTAGGTTGTCTGTTCACTCTGATGATAGTTTCTTTTGCTGTGCAGAAGCTCTTTAGTTTGATTAGATCCCATTTGTCAATTTTGGCTTTTGCTGCCGTTGCTTTTGGTGTTTTAGACATGAAGTCTTTGCCCATGCCTATGTCCTGAATGGTATTCCCTAGGTTTTCTTCTAGGGTTTTTATGGTATTAGGTCTAACATTTAAGTCTCTAATCCATCTTGAATTCCTTACTCCTTATACGATACGACAGTAATTTCTATACATCACAGGATGTGCTTGTGAATCCTGTAATAATCTGGAGAAAATGACGGTTTGAAAGAAAAAACGTCCTATCACACAGTCACTCCGAATGGGATTTCTGGTGTGTTTTTCCGTCCTTAGCTGGCCTGCAGCCCCTGCCCAGGCCCTGCTCACTGGTGTCTTTCTGTTGCAGTCAGTACCCCAGCCTGTGGTCTGTGAGCAACGGTGCCGTCACCCCAGGCTCCCAGGCAGCAGCCATGTCCAACGGGCTGGGGGCCCAGTTCTTCCGGGGCTCCCCCGCGCACTACGCACCCCTCACCCATCCGGTCTCAGCGCCCTCTTCCTCGGGATCCCCACTGTACGAAGGGGCGGCCGCGGCCACAGACATCGTGGACAGCCAGTACGACGCTGCAGCTCAAGGCCGCCTCATAGCCTCATGGACACCTGTGTCGCCACCTTCCATGTGAAGCAGCAAGGCCCAGGTCCCGAAAGATGCAGTGACTTTTTGTCGTGGCAGCCAGTGGTGACTGCATTGACCTACTAGGTACCCAGTGGCAGTCTCATGGGTTAAGGAAGGAAATGCAGCCTCAGTAACTTCCTTTTCAAAGCAGAGGAGAAGCACAGGCCGCGCTGTTCCCCGGAGTCCCAGCACCCCTTGCTCACACCTGCAGTAGCGATGCTGTCCCAAGTGGCTTACAGATGAATCCACCTACGGAGATGCTGCAGTCGGCCCAACCTGATTCACAGTGAAAAGATGTTTGCCAGGGTCCAGAGACTTTTTCTGGTTTATTTCTTATACGGTGTATCGGCAACTTTGGCACACCAGAATTTGTAAACTCCACCTGTCCTACTTTAGTGAGATAAAAAGCACACTCTTAATCTTCTTCCTTGTTGCTTTCAAGTAGTTAGAGCTGAGCTGTCAAGGACAGAATAAAATCATAGTTGAAGACAGCAGGTTTTAGTTGAATTGAAAATGTGACTGCTCTGCCCGCTAGAATGTGTGTATTTGGAGCACATGTAGCTAATCTCTTGTGTTGTTAAACTATAACCGTTTCATACTTTTCTTTTGACAAAGTAGACAAAGACAATCAGCAGAAAGCATTTTCTGCAAAATAAATGCAATATGCAAAATGTGATTGGTCCAGTTATTAGTCAAGCCTCTCCTTTTGTGAGTATTTACTGTTTATTGTAGCTGGTGGTAAAGACCTTATCCCCAAAATGCATTTTAATCTATTACTGACTTTAATATTGTATCTAATTTATTGCAAAACTGGAAGTGAAATTTGCATAGACTTAGTGCTAATTGCCACAGCAATTTAAAAGATGTCAAATAATATTTAAGAGATTTACTCAACATGGAATCATGAATGACATGGATAACGACAGAACCTAGAACATACTGATGGCTTCAAGATGAATATAGGATGTCCACCCTATTCAAGCTAAAGTACTATCCATAAAATAAATGGATAAAAAACCACCATTTGTCAATGTAAAGCGTAGTTACCATAGTACTTGGAACAAAATGGCATTTGTAAATGTCTTTCCCACTGCTTTTTCTCAAAAGCAAAACAGAACTGCAATGGTGCTAGATTGGGACAATTTCTCCATCTAGTGGCAGAATCCTTAATGTTGACCCTACTTCCAGCTTAGTATTCCAAATCTTGTATTCCTTACTATTCCAAGTAAACCTTAGTATTCCTTAGTATTCCAAGTTACAGGTGGCCGGTAGGTTAGAGCTGGGTTCCTAATGCAGGAGTGTCAAAGCGGCATTATGAATATACTAGCAACATGGACATTAACGGTTAAGTTAAAAGGTTCAGGGGTTTGAAACCACCCACAGGCATAGCAAAAGTTGTTTTTTCCAAGTCAGCATTGCTGACTTTACCGCTTGTCCAACTCTGACTTCTTTAGACTCCACTTAACAGTTCTAGGACAAAGTGGTGTTTTGTTTGTTTGTTTGTTTTTTCCTTATTGAGTATAAACCCAGAACTGAAGTGTAAATAGCTAGGTTTTTAGCACCATTTGTGCCTGCTTTCCAAGCGGGATGTGCTTATTGTAAGTTATCATTTAAAAGTTTTTCTTGGTTTTACTACTACTCATTTGGCAATACCCTCAAATCAGGAGATTGATTGATGTATTTTGGGAGAATATATTGAGTAAACCCACTGTCCAGGTAGCGTTGGGAAGTAGAACTAGTTCCAGTCATCTGGACTGTGGCTTCTAATTGCATAGGTGCTGGTTCTGCTGGAAGAGGGCTGGGGGACATTTGAGAAGGGGTTAAGGGCAGGTAGTGCCACCCTGTGATCCCAGTGTCCGGTGATCCCTCTGCACAGTCCACCACCTCACTGAACACTTGTCCATCTCCATGACCCTGACTGCCCGAGTTTTGTATTTTCAGGGTCTGTTCCAGTGCTGGCCCCTTTGTGGACGTCAGCGATGCTAGTGTGGGAATAAGAGGAAAACGTTGCTGACTGAGCTTGGGCAGCGGAAGCGCACAACTGGGGAACGTGGCCCCACCGTGGAGGCTGTAGGGAGACTGAGTCACATGCCCCTTCCCTGGGACCTTAAGCTCTGAGGTTGGGGGGGAAGACCATTTTCACACGTGGAAGATAGATGATGACTTGAGAGTTTGAGTTTCTAAAGATGCCCCAGAGTTCAAATTCTAGGAATTAACATTTTAATAATTCAAACAGGGTCCTTTTGGTTGTGCAATGTGGGCAGTGGCAGCTGTATACTGGAAAGAGCCTGGAATTTGGTATCGAAGGCCTGGATTTCGGTGTTTGTTTGGCTTACTTGCTATGAGACCCTAGGAAAATTATCTACTCCAAAACTTCAATCTTCTGAACTGTAAAAATGGGGAAGAAAATGCTTAACCATCAGGGTGGTTATAAGTAACAAAAGAAATAATCGCCGGGAGCGGTGGCTCACGCCTGTAATCCTAGCACTTTGGGAGGCCGAGGCAGGCGTATCACCTGAGGTCGGGAGTTCGAGACCGGCCTGAACAACATGGAGAAACCTGTCTGCACTAAAAATACAAAGTTAGCCAGGCGTGGTGGTGCATGCCTGTAATCCCAGCTACTCGGGAGGCTGAGGCAGGAGAATCACTTGAACCTGGGAAGTGGAGGTTGTGGTGAGCTGAGAACCATTGCACTCCAGCCTGGGCAACAAGAGCAAAATCTCTGTGTCAAACAAACAAACAAAATATAATCTCAGAGAGTTAGACATTGCAGTTAAGATTCTGAGCCCATAAGGCTCATTGTAAGCCCAGCTCTGTTTATGAAGCCCTTATAATAAGATGCTTCTGCATATGAGAAACTCACATGAAGCTCTCAGGCTTCCTGCCCCAATTTGGAATGCACATCCCTCATGCATGCTGGGAAATTCCTATGAATTAGCCTAACATTCAGGTGAGTGCTGAACGACCCATGACCAAAGAATATTTAGTTCACTCTTTAACACGGAATTATACAATCTGAGCACCATGTCCTTGTGGTTTCAGTGGAGCTGACCAATATGTAAGGTGGGAGGGATCTTTAAACCCGCAACTGTTTTAGTATCTGTGACCTGATCCCGTTTTTTATTTTTTTATTGTCTTTGTGACCAGGTCTCCGTCTGTTCCCCAGGCTGGAGTGCAGTGGCCTGATCATAGCTCACTGCTTCCTAGAGCTTCTGGGTTCAAGCGATCCTCCCACCTCAGCTTTCCAAGTAGCTGGGACTATGGGTGCACACCATCACATCCGGTTAATTTTTAAAGTTTTTTTTTTTGTAGAGATGTAGCCTCACCATGTGGCTCAGGCTGGTCTCAAACTCCTACGCTCAAGCTATTCTGCCACCCAGGACGTCCAAAGTGCTTGGGGTTATAGGTGTGAGCCACTGCTCCTAGCCTCTGATCCTTTTATTATATGTGTTTTCCTCTGGGAAGAGATAGTAGTGGTATATAGGAATTATGATTTCTAGAAAGACTTTTTTTTTTTTTTTTTTTTTGGAGATAGGGTCTTACTCCAGTCACCTAGGCTGGAGGGCAGTGGTGTGATCTTGGCTCACTGCAGCCTCCACTTCCCAAGCTCAAGCGATCCTCCCACTTCAGCCTCTGGAGTAGCTGGGACTACCCGCGCACATCACCACGCCCAGCTAATTTTTGTATTTTTTGTAGAGGCGGGGTTTCACCACATTGCCCAAGCTCGTCTTGAACTCCTGAGCTCAAGCGATGCACCTGCCTCAGCCTCTCAAAGTGCTGGAGATACAGGTGTGAGCCACCTCACCCAGCCAAGAAAAAAATATTTGAATCATGCGTTTAAAAGGTGAATTTGATGAATACATTCCTAGTTAGGAATATGGGCAAGTCAATATGTGGCATCTGTACAAAGATTAAGACAGTTTACTTATAATCAGGTTTAAAACAGCCTAATCATTAAAACTAGAAGCTAATAGAAAGTTACAGAGATCCACTACTGTGTTAGTCATGGTTCTTCAGAAAAACAGAACAAATAGGAGATAGATGCTATGTATTTGTACTTATGTTTATATTTCTATATACGGAGAGGTTTATGATGAGAATTGGTTCATGCAGTTATGGAGGCCAGTAAGTCCCACCATCTACCATCTGCAAGCTGGGCAGCGAGGAAAGCTGTCGGCGTAATGAGTCCAAGCTGAAAGGCCTGAGAACCAGGTGTGCAGTGTCTTGAGTACAGGCAAAGATGACCGCTCCGCTCAGGCAGAGAGAGTGAATTCAGCCTTCCTCTGTCTTTTTGTGCTAAATGGCCCTCAATAGATTGGAAGTTGCTCACCCACATTGGGGAAGGTGATCTTCACTCTGTCTACCAATTCAATACTAACCTCTTCCAGAAATGCCCTCAGAGACACCTAGAAATACTCTCTTACCCATTCTCTGGACATTGTTTAGGCCAGTCAACTTGATGCATAAACTTAACCATTGCAAAACCCCAAATCTATTTTCTAGCATACTATTATATTTTAGAAAGTCTTAGTGTATTACTAAACAGGAAAATTATGGCGCTGTGTAATACAGATACTCCACTTATTATGACAACCTACTGAGAAATATGAGTGCTTTGATATTAAAGCTCCTCTCCAATTTCCAACGCAATAGTTCTGAGAATAATAGCTTATTTTTCTTATATTTATGCTTATAATTCTAATATCTTTCTTATCATTAAAAAGAAGAGGCTACGCTAGGCATGGAGGCACACACCTGTAATCCCAGCACTTTGGGAAGCC
>NW_012106474.1:5761737-5763834 GCF_000951045.1 Mandrillus leucophaeus
TGGAGGCTATGCATATTTAATGTAAACCTGAGTCTACCATTAAGGTTAGCCATTATCTAAATACCTAGAGGCTAAAGCCAACCCATTATTTGGGCACACATCAGCAAAATAAAAGCTTACTATTATATGCCACTCGGTTATGGTGGCTGTTTGGTCAATTGCCGTCTTCCAGGAAAGCCTGTTCATCAAACAAAGTTGATTTTATTAGACAGGAAGGGATAACATCACCTCTATAGTTATAGTTGTGTCTAAAACAAGGGAAATCAGGGTTTGAGAATCTAGGTCCTACAATTTAATCAGACACTGCAAGGCGGAGAATCAGTTGGTATTTGGTGGAGGTTAGGACACAGCTCTGGGGTGGAGGCTGCCGTGGGTGGGGTCCTGGAGTGAGTCTTGATGAGAAGCTATTTCAGCTGGCCCAGTTTCATCTTCCAGGTGCAAAGTATGTCCTGGAGCAAGCAGCTATTTTTTTTTTTTTTGAGATGGAGTCTCGCTCTGTGGCCCAGGCTGGAGTGCAGTGCTGCAATCTCGGCTCACTGCAAGCTCCGCTTCCCAGGTTCACGCCATTCTCCTGCCTCAGCCTCCCGAGTAGCTGGGACTACAGGCGCCTGCCACCGCGCCCAGATAATTTTTTGTATTTTTAGTAGAGACGAGGTTTCATCGTGTTAGCCAGGATGGTCTCGATCTCCTGACTTCGTGATCCGCCCGCCTCGGCCTACCAAAGCTATTTTTTTTTAATGCATAATTTCAGTATTTAACATAAACAGTGAAAATCAATCCTAGTCTCATACTGCTTAAAACAGGGACAGAAAATTCTGTTGGTTTTAGTTTCCGTTATACAGCAAAAGCTAATTACTACAGATGGTCACACAAAAGACAACTGCAATATTAACTCTTGGCATTCATTAGTAGTTTAATTGTTATAAACAACAACACTTGTTATTTTCAACTTATACATATGTCGGTAGATAAAACAAATAACTATAAGAACTCTTACAGTAATAACATTCAAGTGTTTTGGTAAAATAGTTTATGCTCACTATAATTAAGAATAACTTGATTAACACTTGAGGGTGAATTCCTACAAAATAATGGGTGTATAATGATGCTTTTGCACAATTGCTGTTTTGAGTTTATCCTAGACAGAAATAGAGAGCATGTACCCTCTTGGATAATATTGCAGTTTATCTAAAAATTTTCCAGACAAACTAAAAGGCTAAGTCATCAAATTATATCAGAACAAAGGTTGAGACTTTTGCTCCCATGATAGGTCATTGAAAGGAATAAAAAGACAAATGGCATAGATATTATAATTTCCTCTTATGTACCAACAATGTTGATGACACATCCCTTCAATTCTGTCACCAAAGAAATATAAAGAAGTTCACGAAGGTAAACTTTTGGGCAAGCAATACATATGTCCACGCATCAAGTTAAACAGGAAGAGGGATTGGGTGGACATGAAGAAACTAATTAACCTTCGACATACGCACCAGAGAAAGGAATTGGAAAACACATTTTTTATTCTTTAAATCTCTCTAAAAGATAATTGACTGTTCAGCAAAAATAATGACAATGCATTGTGGGTTTACGATACATGTTTAAGCAAATATATAGTAGAAATAGCTGTAGGGTTGGGGAGAAATGAAACTATAATACTGTAAGGTATTACACTCTACATTATACTCTATGTTTTATATCATACATCATGTGGTATAATGTGACTTGAAGGTCGACTAATAAGTTAAAGATGTCTGCTATAATCTCTAAAGCAACAATTAAAATAACAAAGACAACTAAGGAGATAAAATTCAATTATAAAGAATATTCAGTTCAAAGAAGGCAGAATAAGACGAAAAAACAAATAAAAAGATGGGACAATTGGAAAACAAACAGCAAGATGGTAATTTTAAACTTAGCCATAGCTGGGCATCGTGGCTCATACCTGTAATCCCAGCACTTTGGGAGGTTGAGGCAGGAGAATCACTTGAAGCCAAGAGTTTGAGACCAGCCTGGGCAACAAAGCAAGACTGTCTATAAAAAAATACTAAAAGAATAAAAAACAAGCAAACAAAAATTTAGCCATATCAATCATCA
>NW_012106474.1:5764849-5800192 GCF_000951045.1 Mandrillus leucophaeus
TGTTAACAGCAGTCAAAAGAAAGCCAGAGTACCTATGTCAACAACAGAAAAACTAGATTTCAGGGCACAGAATGCAGCCAGGAGCAAAGCAGGTCAAGTAGGTTTGTTATGCAGTGAAAGCAAACTGTTATAGAAATTGGTACCTATAAGTGGAGCAAGAACTGAAAACAACTGGCAACACAACTGAAAACAAGTGGCATTGGCTTTGAGATATCTGATGTGAGGCAAGGGAACTGGTTTAAATCTGAGAGAATGGCCACCCATATTAACTAGTACAAAGTGCTGGGAAAGCTGTTTACCTGCAGCAACCGGGAGGAGAGGGGAAATGTACATCATGAACTTGCCGACTTGGGCGAGGTGCTCCGACCAGAGCATTGCCAGCTCAACCAGGCTCCGCTCAGTTGCATAGGGCAAAGACCTACAAGACAGACATGAGCTCAGGGAGGAAGTGGCCAGTTTATAGACAATATTGAGAGGGAATTTAGAGATTCCAGAACCTGTTGGGAAAACAAAACAATTTCTCATCCCCAGTCTGTACAGACAGGGGACAAAGATCAAATCTAGAGTACTGCCAGAATGATGTAGTTTCAGGATAAATTAAAAATAAAGATTGAGACTGAAACAACCTTTGCAAGACCTGTAATGTATTTTGGTGGCTTACAGAAAATCCTTCCAGCTGGACTAAAGTCTCCTAAAAATCGTGAGGACATGATCCCACAACTGCCCACCCAGGCGACCATGCAGCCTGAGAGTCCCGTCACCCATTGGGTGTTTTCTGAGCTACCCATGTTAGGGGGTGCACAGCAAGCATCTACCCCCAGATGGAAACAGGAGTTTTCTCAATTCTCAACATTGCCTCAGCTGAGCTTGTGATGAAAGTGGGTGTGAAGGGAGGAGAGGGGCAGGAGCTGGAGCTGCCACTCCTCACCCCAATGCAAGAAGTACTTTGGATCTCAACATTTCCCCCAAAGAGAGAACCATTACCTGTCACAGATCAAAGTTGAGGATAAGCAAGAGGGAGCGCCAGGTGGGTATTACTGGCCAGGTCTCAGACTGGCTTTGTTCTCCTTGGTCACCGAGATTTAGCAGAGATGATGCCAGGTTCTGGTCAGGAGCTGGACACTGTTAGAAAATATATCTGTTTTGCTCAGAAGAAGCACTTTTCAGTGGAGCAATTTGTCTCATTGGCTACTGCTAGGCCAGATGAAAAATGCTGGAAAATCCATTTAGTAAGAAGGTGCATCTATACATCCTGAACTGTGGGATGTCAGCTTTAACACTAGCCTGCATCAGGACCTTCCTGCCACTGCCTGTTAGGGTGATCATGCGTTCATTTCCTTCCTCCTGCAAAATTACCTCCCTTCATGGAATCCCATTCAAAGCCAAGGTTTCTTGAGGACTTTCTCTTCCATGAGGTCTTGTGTGTTGGGCTGCTGGTGTTTTAGAATTTGCTTTCTATTCCTGCTCGCCACTGTCCATGTTGTTCTGCAGCTGGGCATTGATCAGGATGCATTTGAATGACGTTAGCAAGATCCCACTTTCCTCAGCCCCTTCTCTGTTTTATTTACTGTTGAATATTTCCAATGATCCAAATCAAAGTGAATAAAAAAGAGCTACTGTATTGTTAAAAAAAGAAGGTACATCTTTTCAATAATTCACCAGAAATTTTAATCAACAGTGGACAAAGAAAAAGATGATTGTATCATACCGGAGGAAGAAAAGGCCACCACAGAACACAGAAGCAGACATTGTGAGAATGAAAGTGTTTGAAGAGGATTTCATAATGTTGGAAATGGCCCTACCTTCAATTCCATGTTATATTAGAGACTCCAGAAGATGGCTTCAAAATAGAGAAGAGCCATTGAGCTTGACACCACCTGATGTTAAAGGTTAGAATATTAACAAAACTTAGAATAAACAACAAAGCTATGAGAGATTCAGAAATTAAACATGATTCTGATGATTCTATGATTGAGCTTGTCTTTGGATGAAAGGCACAGGACTTGAAGAAAACACTCTGAAACTCTTGAAAATGTGCTGGCCTTTGAATGTAGGATTCAATAGCTAATAAAGATGCCACCATGCTGGAAAGCCAGAAATCTACAGACACGTTATGAATCTACAAAGAATTATTTAAAACTAAAGAAGTAGGCTGGGTGTGGTGGCTCACACCTGTAATCCCAGCACTTTGGGAGGCCAAGGTGGGTGGATCATGAGGTCAGGAGATCGAGACCATCCTGGCCAACATGGTGAAACCCTGTCTCTACTAAAAATACAAAAATTAGCTGGGTGTGGTGGTGTGCACCTGTAGTCCCAGCTACTCCGGAGGCTGAGGCAAAAGAATCGCTTGAATCTGGAAGGCGGAGGTTGCAGTGAACCGAGATGGTGCCATTGCACTCCAGCCTGGGCGACAGAGCGAGACTCTCTCTCAAAAAACAAAACAAAACAAAACAAAACTAAAGAAGTAAAAGTATTTTAATGAATTCAAAGAAAGGATGTTCAAATTACCAACTTCTCTGCGCATAAAAGGCAATGTCAGATTGCAAAGTGCAGTTGCTACCAAGAGCAGAAGGCTGGGTGAGCTCCATACAGAGCTAAAACACAGAGCAGATGCTATTGGGTGACCTAGGAAGCCACAGAAGAAGATTTCACTTACACTGGGAGTGAAAATGGATTGTGACCAATTTTGATTCTCAGGGCAGCAACATAACTAATAAAAAACAAGCAAGCAATGCAGTGTATTAGCAGTAGAGAGCCAGCTGATCACTGGAATAAGAAAATAAAAGTTGGAGAAGAAAAAGTAACAAATATTTTCTAGCTCAACCTGTATTAACAACACATGCTAAGAAAATGTGTACACAAAACCAAGTGAGGAAAGGATTCAGTTAGGTAAAAGCAATGTGAACCTTGTTTGGAGTTGTATTAGTTAGGGTTCCCTGGAGGGACAGGACGAATAGGATAGATGTATATCTGAAAGGGAGTTTATAAGAAGAATTGACTCATACCATCACAAGGTGAAGTACCACAATAGACCGTCAAGCTGAGGAGCAAAGAAGCCAGTTCAAGTCCCAAAACCTCAAAAGTAGGGAAGCCGACAGTGCAGCCTTCAGTCTGTGGCCAAAGGTCCAAGAGCCCCTGGCACACCACTGGTATAGGTCCAAGAGTCTAAAAGCTGAAGAACTTGGGGTCTGATGTTCGAAGGCAGGAAGCATCCAGTATGGGAGAAAGATGAAGGCCAGAGACTCAGCCAGTCTGCTCTTTCCATTCCTGTTTTTATGCTGGCAACTGATTAGATATGGTGCCCACCTAGGTTGAGGGTGGGTCTGCCTCACCCAGTCCACTGACTCAAATGTTAATCTCCTTTGGCAACACCCTCACAGACATACCCAGGAACAATACTTTGCATCCTTCAATCCAATCAAGTGGACACTTAATATTAACCACTACAGGAGTCAACTGATGAAAGCTCACCTGGAAAGTGCACGGCAACACCTGTACCTGAAAACTGAGTTTCCCAAAGAATACTATGAGCAGATGGTGCTGCCTCTGCAAAAGCAGCTGAGTATCCAGGTTGCGAGTGGAAGAGGAAGAGCAGAAGCTTGTAGGAGACAGAAATAAAAAATGTGTCTCCAACACATTTCATAAAAGGGATTTTAAAAAATCAGGTATTTATTTTAATGAGAGCTTATGATTACTAGCCCGTGGCTCATGCTTCAAGAGTTAGTGCTGAGCAGAGGAAGCCAGAAACCAACTGAGAAATTACTCAAACCAAAAATTAATCCAATCAGGAGACAGCAGTATTTCAGAGACCAGAGACTGAAAACCAATTTCGGAAAGATCTGATCATCAAATTGTTCCTTTGAGAGGTCTTCTTCTTCTTTTTTTTTTTTTTTTTTGAGACAGAGTCTCACTCTGTCACCCAGGCTGGAGTGCAGTGGTACGATCTCAACCCACTGCAAGCTCCGCCTCCCACGTTCATGCCATTCTCCTTCCTCAGCCTCCCCAGCAACTGGGACTACAGGTGCCCGCTACCACGCCCGGCTAGTTTTTTTTTGTATTTTTAGTAGAGAAGGGGTTTAACCATGTTAGCCAGGATGGTCTCGATCTCCTGACCTTGTGATCTGCCCGCCTCGGCCTCCCAAAGTGCTGGGATTACAGGCGTGAGCCACTGTGCCTGGCCTCCTTTGAGAGGTCTTCTAAGGCAAGATGCACATCATGCTCTTAAGTGTTGGGACACACAGCTCACCACTGCAGACAGACATAACCATCACATTCTTCTCATCGTCAGTCAAAAGCCAATACTGGAGTGAACCTATCGAGTGGCCTCTGCCTGGTTCGAGGTGGCTCTTAGCTAGACAATCATCTGCCTCTGTTCAAGGTCCCAGTTCTGCCTCATTGAATAATAGTAACTAAAATGCTTCTTTTGATCCACCTGGTGTGAGTGACGAGGTCACTCCATCTTCCACTGACATACACGAATACATTGTCTTTCTTTAAATCCAAAAGATGCACCAATATGTGGCCCCTGTGGAGACAGCTAAGATACTTCATCCAGCCCTGGGCCAGTTCTGTTACCTGTGAATCATCAAGTCTTCTGTGTCTCATTCAAAATAAAGTAATTTTGAGATTTTCTTTTTTGGTCTTCATTTACTTAGGTTTGGGGTTATGGGGAGCCTCCATGTCTCAACAGTAAATAACTTTTGGATCTATCAAAAAGACCATACCAATCGGTTCAGAGCCTTATCTCAGGAAGGACTTTACTCTGATATTTCTTGTCTCCTTCTCAGAAGGAGCAAAGAATCCACCCCTAAGGAAAGAGGAAATCACTTAGGTGGATACTCTCTTTCACTCTGCTTCTAAGAACAGAGCCTGAACTAGCACTTGACTGGGGGGATGGTGGCACCTGATCCTAGTATGTCATATTTGACGTCTTGTACAAACACTTGTCTCTTGTTGAACCTCTATGTACCCCCTACCACTGACGATGACTCTACAGGGAGATATGGTTTGGCTGTGTCCCTACCCAAATCTTACCTTGAATTGTAATAATCCCTACATGTGAAGGGAGGAGCCAGGTGGAGGTAATTGATTGTAGGGGCAGTTTCCCCCATAGTATTCTCAAGGTAGTGGATCAGTTTCACAAGATCTGATGGTTTTATAAAGGGGAGTTCCCCTCCACAAGTTCTCTTGCCTGCGGCCATGTAAGACATGATTTTGTAAGACATGATTTAGATAAAATATCTTTATCTAAATGAAGACTCTTCATTTAGATAAAAAATTCATATGCTTCTGAATTTCTAGTGAGTTTTATATTGCTTACAGTTTCCCAGCTTTGTAAAACCAAATTCTACCCTTAAGCTGTGTCGACTGGTTTTCATTAGGATCATGCTGGATAACAAACAACCTCTAAATCTCTAGAGCAGGGCCATCCAAGTTTTTGACTTCCCTGGGCCACACTGTAAGAAGAAGAATTGTCTTGGGCCACACATGAAATACACTAACACTAATGATAGCTGATGAGCTAAAAAAATAAAAAAGAAAGGTCCATACATAAATCTCATAATGTTTTCAGAAAGTTTACAAATTTGTGTTAGGCTGCATTCAAAGCTGTCTTGGGCCACATGCAGCCTGCAGATCGCAGTTTGGACAAGCTTGCTCTAGAGCTTACAAAACAAGTATTTCTCTCTCCCACACATGGCATGGCAGTGGCTACAGCTTGGGGTCTGTGGCTCTGCTCCAAGCAGGGTGGGTCTACGTATTAGTCTATTCTCACGTTGCTAATAAAGACATACTTGAGACTGGGTAATTTATAAAGGAAAGAAGTTTAGTTGACTCACAGTATCACATGGCTAGGGAAGTCTCACAATGATGGCGGAAGGCAAAGGAGGAGCAAAATCCTGTCTTACATGGCTGCAGGCAAGAGAACTTGTGCAGGGGAACTCCCCTTTATAAAACCATCAGATCTTGTGAGACTGATCCACTACCGTGAGAACACTGTGGGGGAAACTGCCCCTACGATCAATTACCTCCACCTGGCTCTTCCCTTCACATGTGCGGATTATTACAATTCAAGGTAAGATTTGGGTGGGGACACAGCCAAACCATATCAGTCTAAGTTCAGGCTATGGGTCTTTTCACTGGGGCCCCAGGCTTCCCGACCACACTAATCTGGGCACAGTTCTCAGGGTGGAAGGTGAGGGCTGTGAAGCTGGCAGGAACTCACCAAGCTTCTTAGACCTGGCAGGCTTCCACTTTTGTTTTCACTCTTGTTCTGTTAGCCAAAGAAAGTCACATGGCCTAGCCCTACATCAATGGGACAGGAATTACATTCCTCTTATGGAATTTGGTAAGAATATTTGGAGTTAATTGTTTAGAAATGATAATACCGTTTACCTTAAACTGTGTAATTTTGAGTCAAATAATTCATTTCCAAGTACAATAGTAATTTTTACCTATTACAAATGAATACCCTTATGTGGAGTGATATCTTCATATAGCTGTTGATGTGTGTAATTTAAAAATATTGTGTTTAAGTTCTAATTAGTGCAAGTCATGTATTTGATACATGATTCCAAATGTAATTAAAATATACGATATAAAATTTAAAAAGTACAAAGCAATACAAGAACAATTTTGAGCAGATGGAGATGTTTAATACCTTGATTTGGTGATGGTATCATGGATGTAGGTATATGTCCAAACTCATTGAAATGTAGACATTAAACATGTGCCATTATTTGTATATCAATTATACCTCAATGAAACATTTAAAAAGCACTTAAAAAAGGAAAACTTATCCTTCATTTATTCTTTCTTTCATTTCAACCTGCAATTACTGTACACCACTGATTACAGAGGATTTGTGTTAATAAATACTATTCTTAAAATAAAACTTGCTTCTAAAAACAAGGAGGAAAAACTTTGAATTACAAGGGTATTTATTAATGTGGGTAGAAAAATCCCTTAGAAAACAAACAAGGCAAACAAAACAAAACTTAAAGCTTGATGCTCTTATGTGAGGAGCCAGGGTGTCTCTTGTGCATTTGAATGAGAAGGGGATCCTAGCATTATGTTTTATCCCTGAGAGAAGAACGAGAATGGGGGACACACACCCATTTTTCTCTGCAGAGTGGATTTCTCTGATGAATGTTTTTGTTTTTGTTTTTTATTTTTCTTCTGAGATAGAGTCTCGCCCTGTTGCCCAGGCTGGACTACAGTGGCAGGATCTTGGCTCACTGCAGTCTCTGCCTCCTGGGTTCAAGTGATTCTCCTGCTTCTGCCTTCCAAGTAACTGGGATTATGGGTGTGTGCCACCACGCCTGGCGAATTTTTGTAGTTTCAGTAGGGACGGAGTTTTGCCATGTTGGCCAGGCTGGTCTTGAACTCCTCACCTCAAGTTGTCTGCCAGACTCCCCACATGCTGGGATTATAGACATGAGCCAACACTCAGCTGAAAGTTTTAATGAGAAAACATTTTTCCAAATCCTCAACTTCCACGTATATTCTTTCCTAAAATTGATCTGCCCGAGAAGGTTCTTGGGGTGGAAGTTCTCCCATCCCACCCCTGTCATGGTTGCCTTCTTCCACTTCAGAGAGAAAGGGTTCCTGCTGGCTCAGTGGGACCTGCATTGGCCCAGGTGCTAAAACCTCCAGATGCCCAACAAAAGGACAACTGGACAATTCCAAGGCATCGTGAAGGTCCCAACATTTCCCTCCAATAAATCCCAAGAAGAATCTCCATGATAGAAGGTGCTCTCGTCCCAGAGCCCAAACGTGTAACTTTGGTTCTAGTCACCTGCAGAAACAAACTGGTTGATCTGAATGCCAGGTTAAATTCCTGGGACACAAAACCTGTTACCATTTCGGGTACTTATTATTTGTGTGTCACTGTTCTAAGTGCCTTACATATGTGAATTCGACCTCCTCAGAAACCTATCCTATTTCTATGGAAAGGAAACTGGAGGTGTGGAGAAGTGAGCTGTCCTGTGCAAGGTCCTGGGTACACTTGTCAGTGGAGCAGGTGGAGTGCAGAGTCCACACTCAGGTGCACTTCCTGATTTCACCTTGGAGGGTCCGAACAGGTACAGACGTAGTGCCGCAATTCTAAGAGGAAGAAGATCTCTGTGAGTTGGTAAACTCTCGAGGGGCAGCCAGCACACCAGGTAACAGAGGAAGAATGGCTTAGCCTAGACTTACAAAACCCAGGACTGGATGCCAGGTGGGAGGTGGTGGGTGGAGGAAGAGGCAGGTGGTGGGGGTGAGGGTGACGAGTGGTGATGTCATGTGGCAGATGCAAAATGCTGTAGGTCCGAATGGAGAATGGAGGCATGAGAGTGGCACGTAGGCCCTGCAGAGCACCAGCTGCAAATGCGTTCACTCCCCAAACCTTCAAATGCTGCTGCTGTCACTGTCCCTCCCTCCCTTCCTTTCACGAGCATGTACTGAACACTCATTATGCACTTGGCTTGGCATTAGGTGTGCGGTGGTGAGGAACAGGGAGGGGTGAAACCTCACTGCGTTGTCTTGGCACTTGCTGTCTGATGGAGGTAACCCACACTCAACGGAAAAAAGCTTTTAAAAGGAGATACATTCTGATGATGATAAATGTCACCCCCAAAATAAGCAGTGTCTTGGGAAAAAGGGCAGCTTGGATGGGGAGCATTTGAATCAATGTTGTCAGGAAATGCTTTCCTGGGGAGTTGACCTTGAAGCCAAAACATGAAGGTCAGAAAGAGCCAGAAACCTGAAGACCTGTGCAAGCCTCTCCAGGGCATGAACTGCACACAGAAGGACTTCAAAAGGAAGAATTGCTTATTGTACTCAAGGAGTCCGAAGGCCCACAAGGACAGAACGTGGAGAGTAAAAAGGGGGAGATGGAGGGGGAGTTGGGGGTGAACAGAGAGTGGTCCTGTGTGCACTAGCAGGCTTGTGAAGCGTTTGCATGTTGCACTGCATGCACTAACACCACGTTCCGGAGGAGAAGAGTTGGACTTGCCTTCCCCTCCACCGCAAAATAGTCTGTTGTTTAAGAATGTCTTGTTGTAGGGGAGCAGTAGCAGGGGACGGAGTCAGGAGGCTACTGCGACCTTTTACGTGAGGTACAATGATGCTCTAGACCTAGGGCTGACGTGAATTTCTGCTTGCCTGCCCCTTCAAATAATTTTTTAAAACTTTACCCTTTCTTGGACATTTGTTACATTGGCTGGTAAGGCTTTGATAATAAGTTTTTATAGTTGTAAAGGTTGCAATTTCCTCACAGACCTAAGTACTAACATTTTAGAATAAAGAGGTTATAAAATGCCTTCAGACTGGGCGTGGTGGCTCACACCTGTAATTCCAGCACTTTGGGAGGCCAAGGCAGGCGGATTGCCTGAACTCAGGAGTTTGAGACCAGCCTGGGCAACACAGTGAAACCCTGTCTCTACTAAAATACAAAAGAAATTAGCCAGGCATGGAGGCATGGGCCTGTAGTCCTAGCTACTCGGGAGGCTGAGGCAGGAGAATTTCTTGAAACCTGGAGGTGGAAATTGCAGTGAGCCGAGATCACGCCACTGCACTGTAGCCTGGGTGACAGAGTGAGACTCTGTCTCACAAAAAAAAAAAAGAAAAAAGAAAAAAATTGCCTTCAAATGTACCCAGTGGAATCTTGGTATCAAAAACATTCATACTTTATATTCATTCATTAGCATACATAGAGCTAAAATAATTAGGGATTTTATTTTTTCTTCTTCTTATTTTTTATTTCCATAGTTTATTGGGGTACAGGTGGTATTTATTTATGCAAGTTCTTTAGCATTGATTTGTGAGATTTTGGTGCACCTGTCACCCAAGAAGTATACACTGCACCCTATTTGTAGTCTTTCATCCCTCACTCCCGTCCTACAGCTTCCCTGGTGTCCCCAGAGTCCATTGTATCATTCTTATGCCTTTGCATCCTCATAGCTTAGTTCCCACTTATGACTGAGAACATACGATGTTTGGTTTTCCATTCCTTAGAATGATAGTCTCCAATTCTATCTATTTCTCTGTGAATGCCATTAACTCATTCCTTTTTAATGGCTGAGTAGTATTCCATCATATATATATATGATGGTATATATACATATACCACAGTTTCTTTGTCCACTTATTGCTTGATGGGCATTTGGGTTGGTTCCACGTTTTTGCCATTGTGAATTGTGCTGCTATAAACATGCGTGTGCAAGTATCTTTTTTGTACAATGACTTCTTTTTCTCTGGGTAGATACCCAGTAGTGGGAATTCTTTTATCGGTTCTAGGAGCTTTCTGGAGGAGTCTTTAGGGTTTTCTAGGTAAACGATCATATCATCAGCAAATAGCCACAGTTTGACTTCCTCTTTACCAATTTGGATGCCCTGTATTTCTTTCTCTTGTCTGATTGCTCCGGCCAGGACTTCCAGTTCTATGTTGAAGAGGAGAGGCAAGAGTGGGCATCCTTGTCTTGTTCCAGTTCTCAGAGGGAATGCTTTCAACTTTTCCCGATTCAGTATTATGTTGGCCGTGGGTTTGTCATAGATAGCTTTTATTACATTGAGGTATGTCCCTTGTATGCCGATTTTGCTGAGAGTTTTAATCATAAAGGATGCTGGATTTTGTCGAATGCTTTTTCTGCATCTATTGAGATGGTCATGTGATTTTCATTTTTAATTCTGTTCATGTGATGTATCACATTTATTGATTTGCATATGTTAAGCTATCCCTGCATCCCTGGTATAAAACCCACTTGATCATGGTGGATTATCTTTTTGATATGTTGTTGAATTCAGTCAGCCAGTATTTTGTTAATCAGGGATACTGGTTTGTAGTTTCTTTTTGGTTATGTCCTTTCCTGGTTTTAGTGTTAGGGTGATACTGGCTTCATTGAATGATTTCGGGAAGGTTCCCTCTTTATCTTGTGGAATAGTATCAGTAGGATTGGTACTAATTATTTGAATGTCTGGTAGAATTCTTCTGTGAATCCACCTGTTCCTGGACATTTTTTCTTTTCTTTTCTTTTCTTTTCTTTTCTTTTTGAGATAAGGTCTATCACCCAGGCTGGAGTGCAGTGATGGGATCATGGTCATTGCAATCTCTGCCTTCCAGGTTCAAGTGATTCTCATGCCTCAGTCTCCTGAGTAGCTGAGATTAGAGGCACATGCCACCACACCCAGCTAATTTTTGTATTTTTAGCAGAGACGCGATTTCACTATGTTGGCAAGGGTGGTCTCGAACTCCTAACCTCAAGTGATCCACCCACCTCTGCCTCCCAAAGTGCTGAGATTATAGGCATGAGCCACTGCACCTGACCCCTGGACATTTCTTGGTTGGTAAGTTTTAAATTACCACTTCAATCTCGCTCCTTTTTCTTGGTCTGTTGAGGACATCTAATTCTTCCTGATTTAAACTAGGAGTGTTGTATCTTTCAGGAATTTATCCATCTCGTCCAGGTTTTCTAGTTTATGCACATAAAGGTGTTCATAGTAGCCTTGAGTGATCTTTTGTATTTCTGTGGTGTCAGTTATAGTGTCTTTTCTTATTGAGCCTATTTGGATTTTCTATCTTCTTTTCTTGGTTAATCTTGCTAATGGCCTATCGATTTTATTTATCTTTTTGAAGAACCAGCTTTTTGTTTCATTAATCTTTTGTATTTTTTTTTGTTTCAATTTCATCTAGTTCTGCTCTGACCTTGGTTATTTCCTTTCTTCTGCTGGGTTTGGGTTTGGTTTGTTCTTCTTTCTCTAGTTCCTTGAGGTGTAACCTTAGATTGTCTGTTTGTGCCCTTTCAGACTTTTTGATGTAGGCATTTAGGGCTATGAACTTTCCTCTTAGCACCATCTTTGCTGTATCCCAGAAGTTTTGATAGGTTGTGTCACTATTATCATTTGGTTCAAATAATGTTTTAATTTCCATCTTAATTTCATTTTTGACCCATTGATCATTCAGGAGCAGGTTATTTAATTTCCATGTATTTGCAGGGTTTTGAAGGTTTCTTTTGGAGTTGATTTCCAGTTTTATTCCACTATGATCTGAGAAAGTGCTTGATATAATTTCAATTTTCTTAAATTTATTGAGGTTCATTTTGTGGCCTTATTATGTGGTCTATCTTGAAGAAAGTTCCATGTACTGTTGTATAGAATGTATATTCTGTGGTTGATGGATGGAATGTTCCATATATATCTGTTAAATCCATTTGTTCCAGGGTATAGTTTGAATCCATTGTTTCTTTGTTGACTTTTCATCTTCATGACGTGTTTAGTGCTGTCAGTGGAGTAATGAAGTCTCCCACTATTATTGTGTTGCTGTCTATCTAATTTCTTAGGTCTATTAGTAATTGTTTTATACATTTGGGAGCTCCAGTGTTTGGTGCATATATACTTAGGATTTTGATATTTTCCTGTTGGACAAGGCCTTTTATCATATAATGTCCCTTTTTGTCTTTTTAAACTGCTGTTGCTTTAAATTAAAGTTTGTTGTGTCTGATATAAGAATAGCTACTCCTGCTTACTTTTGGTGTCCATTTGCTTAAAATGTCTTTTTTCACCCTTTATCTTAAATTTGCGAGAGTCCTTACGTGTTAGGTGAGTCTGTTGAAGGCAGCAGATAGTTGGTTGGTGAATTCTCATCCATTCTGCAATTCTGTATCTTTTAAGTGGAGCATTTAGGCCATTTACATTCAATGTTAGTATTGAGATGTGAGGTACCATTCCATTCATCCTGCTATTTGTTGCCTGTATACCTTGGTTTTTTGTTTTTGCTTTTTAAATTGTATTTTTATTTTGTAGGTCCTGTGAGATTTATGTCTTAAGTAGATTCTGTTTTGATGATGTTTCCAGGATTTGTTTCCAGATTTAGTGTTCCCTTTAGCAGTTCTTGTAGTGGTGGCTTGGTAGTGGTGAATTCTCTCAGCATTTGTTTGTCTGAAAAAGACTGTATCTTTCCTTCACAGACAAAGCTTACTTTCTCTGGATACAAAATTCTTGGCTGCCAATTGTTTTGTTTAAGGAGGCTGAAGATAGGGCCTCAATCCTTTCTAGCTTGTGGGGTTTCTACTGAGAAACCTGCTGTTAATCTGATAGGTTTTCCTTTACAGGTTATCTGATGCTTTAGTCGTACAGCTCTTAAAATTCTTTCCTTTTTCTTAACTTTAAAGAACCTGATGACAATGTGCCTAGGTGATGATCTCCTTTGTGATGAATTTTCCAGGTGTTCTTTGTGCTTCTTGTGTTTTGTCTAGATCTCTAGCAAGGCTGGGGAAGTTTTCCTCGATTACTCCCCCAAATATGTTTTCCAAACTTTTATAAATCTTTCCTTCCTCAAGAACACTGATTATTCTTAGGTTTGGTCATTTAACATAATCCCAGACTTCTTGGAACTTTGTTCATATTTTCTCATTCTTTTTTCTTTGTCTAGATTGTATTGGGTTAATTCAAAGAGCTTGTCTTTGAGCTCTGAATTTCTTTCTTCTACTTGTTCAATTATATTGCTGAGACTTTCCAGAGCATTTTGCATTTCTATAAGGGTGTCCATTGTTTCCTGAAGTTTTGATTGTTTTTTTATTTATGCTATCTATTTCCTTGACTCTTCCTTCACTTATTGTAACATTTTGGGTTTTCTTACATTGGGCTTTGCCTTTCTCTGGTGGCTCCCTGATTAGCTTAATAACTAACCTTCTGAATTATTTTTCAGGTAAATCAGAGATTTCTTCCTGGTTTGGGTCCATTGCTGGTGAGCTAGTCTGATTTTTTTGGAGGTGTTAAAGAACCTTGTTTTGTCATATTACCAGAGTTGGTTTTCTGTTTCCTTCTTATTTGGGTAGGCTCTGTCAGAGGGAAGGTCGAGGTCTGAAGGCTGTTGTTCAGACTCTTTTGTCCCATGGGGTGCTCCCTTGATGTAGTTCTCTCCCATTTTTCCTATGGATGTGGCTTCCTGAGAGCTGAGCTATAGTTATTCTTTTCTGTCTTCTGGATTTAGCCACTCAGCAAGTCTACCAGGTTCTGGGTTGGTGCTGGGGGTTGTCTGCACAGAGTCCTGTGATGTGAACCATCTGTTGGTTTCTCAGCTATGGATACCAGCACGGTATTTGGGGTGTTGCCTGGGTTCTGCAGGAGCAATCTGCTTCCTTCAGGGTGTCTGTGGGTCCTCTTAGCAGGGATTTTAAGATTTTCTCTTTGAATTTGTATGTTCATTTCACTTGGCCTACAAAAGTATATTCTAATGTAATATGCCATGAATATTAAAACTTTTTTTTTCTGAGACGGAGTTTCATTCTTGCTGCCCAGGCTAGAGTGCAGTGGCACGATCTTGCTTCACCGCAACCTCCCCTTCCTGGGTTCAAGTGATTCTCCTGTCTCAGCCTCCTGAGTAGCTGGGATTACAGGCATGCGCCACCATGCCTGGCTAATTTTGTATTTTTCGTAGAGATGGGGTTTCTCCATGTTGGTCAGGCTGGTCTCGAACTCCCAACCTCAGGCGATTTTTCCACCTTGGCCTCCCAAAGTGCTGGGATTATAAGTGTGAGCCACTGCACCCCGCCTAACACTTTTTCATTGATCTTTCTATCATATTTCTAGACACACACATATACATACACACACACACACACACACACACACACACACACTGCTATGTATCTATTTACCCATTCATCCTTACAATATATTCCATTTTTTTTCTGTTTACTTTCCTTTAAATATAAGATGTTAAATGTTTTCTTCTGGACTGAGGTATCATGATATAATTAGTACACAACTTTTCAATATAACATAAATATAATACAAAATTCAGTAAACAATTTAAAAAGTTTACAAGTAAAATTTTATTTGAAATCTTAGCCCTGATAAGATTTACTAGTGGTGGTGATCAGTGGGAATATTGAGGTTTTTACTTTTCACTTAAGAGAATTTTTAAATTGTCCTTTTCATACAATGCCCGAGGTTTTTAAACCTTAGGTCAATGTCTTGATGGGTGAACTGTTAGCCTTTCTCTTGTAAAACTGAACAAAAGCAGTTTTGAAGTGGGATTGGAAGAGGAGAACATGCTCCTCAGCTTGGGGCTCAGCACCTCTAAGGAGCTATTCTGTGTTTATTTCTTATGCTTCCTTTCCTAACTCACAAATAGTGTTCCCTTGTCTTCTGTTCTCAACTGATCTTTTCTCATAGTTCTCCTATCTCTGCTTTATGCTCTTGTTTTTTAGAGTTTATCTTTTAATCATCACTTTTTCTTCATTCAAAATAATTGGCCCCAATTTTGATATTTTCCTTGGTGCATTATTTCTGTTGTCTTATTATTATCATTATTGAGATATAATTAACATCTAATAAAATGCACTGGCCTTTAGTGTTCTTAATGCATTTTAACATTATATCCACCTCTGTAACAATCACTCAAAACAAGATAGAAAATACTTCCATCATCACGAAATTCCCTCACATCCCCTCCAATCAACTCTTCAACTCCCTCCACCAAAAAACCACTTTCTAACTTATATCATTATGGATGAATTTAATACAACTGGAATCATAAATTTGTACTCTTGAGTTTTTAACTGTTATATGTCTGTTTATTTATTCTTACTTTGAAATAATTTCAGATTTATAAAAAGTTGCAAAAATAATAGATAAAGGATCTATAAGTTAACATTGCACATAACCATAGTAAACTTATCAAAACCAGAAACAATACTACTGGTATCTAGTAAATAATCTACCAACCTTATTCAAATTTTGCCACCCATTCCACAAATGTCTTTTTCTAGTTAGTTAGTTTCTTCTTCTTCTTTTTTTTTAATTACTAAATACATTCCATTGTCTATCTGATCTCTTTTTGGGCCACAGAATTGTTTGCAGTTTTTATCCATTAAAAATAAAGCTGTGATGCATATTCTTGTACATATCCTTTTATGAACATATTTTCATTTTTCCTGAGTATATACCTAGAGAGAAAATTGCTCAATCATAGGGTTAGTGAATATTCAACTTGATAAGAAATTGTTGAACAGTTTCCCCAAGTTAATTGTACCATTTTAAATTTCCACCAGCAATGTGTTAGCGTTCTAATTGTCCCTCTTCCTTGCCAATACATGGTGTTGTCATCATTTTTGATTCTAGTAATTTTAGTGAATGTGAAATGATATCTCATGGTTGTTTTAACATGCATTTGCCTGATGTTGAGCACCTTTTAAATATCCTTATTGCCCATTCATATGTTTTTATCTGTGGTGTCCAAGTCTTTTGCTTATTTTTAAATTGGGTTATTTGTTTTTTCATTGTCTAATTGTTTCATCATTGCCAGCTTGTCAGACGTCTCTACATATGCTGAATGAGTTCATTGCCACATATATGTGCTGTGAAGATTTTCCCTAATCTGTGATTTACCTATTAATTTTCTTAGTGGTAGACGTTCTGAGTAGAAATTTTAAAGTCTAGTTTATCAATTTTTTTCCTTTTATAAATAGTGTTTTTCATGTCCTAAGAGATCTCTGCTGAATTGAAAAATTGTGAAGCTATTCTCCTCTGCTTTCTTTCTTTTCTTTTTTCTTTTCTTTTATTCTCTCTCTCTTTCTCCCCTCCCTTCCTCCCTCCCTTCATCCTCCCTTCCTTCCTCCCTTCCTTCCCTTCTCTTCCCTTCCCTCCCTCTTTCTCTCCCTTTTCCCTCCCTCCCTCCCTCCTTCCCTCCCTCCTTCCTTCCTTCTCTCCTTTCCTTCCTCCTTTTCTTCCTTTCTTTCTTTCTGCAAGGATCTCACTCTGTTGCCTCAGCTGGTGTGCAGTAGTGCGATCTTGGCTCACTGCAGCCTCAACCTCCTGGGCTCAATTGATCCTCTCACCTCAACCTCCCAAGTAGCTGGGACTACAGGCGTGCACCACCACACCTGTCCAATTTTTGTATTTTTGTAGAGAGAGGGTCTCGCCATGTTGCCCAGGCTTCTCGGATATATTACTGCAGAAGTTCTGCTGCTCTCAGTTTTTTGCTCAGGCCTACAACCTGCCACGTGTTATTTTCTGGCTATGGAAGGAGATGGGGTCTGGCGTTATCTCTTTTTCCCTGGGGATATCTAGCTTTTCCAACTATAGTTTTATTCTTTTTTTAAAGTTCATGAGGTTAAACAACACCAACTATAGTTTAAAAAAGAGGTTCCTTTTCACACTAGTTGAAAGTTAATTGCCATACATGTGTGCTTTACTCTTGACTCTTTATTCTGTTCCACTGATCTATTTTCCTATCCTTATGCCAATATTTTACTGTCTTAATTACTGTAAATTTATAATCATTCCTAAATCCAAGGAGCGTAAGTTCTCTAAACTTGTTTTTCTTTGTCAAAAATTATATGGCTCTTTTAGATTTGTTTTCGCATTTCCATATACATTTTAGAATCAGTTTGTCTGATACTAAAACAAAAACAAAAACCCCTGCTATCCTACTGCACTTCTGCTGGGGTTTGCATTAAATTTATAGACCATTTTAGGTTAATGCCACGGTGACAATCTTGTGTCTTCCAGTCCAGAAACATGTACTATTTTTTTCAGCTTATTTAGATCTTATTTAGTTCCCTCAGTGGGGTTTTATAGTTTCCAGCACAGAGGCCTTGCATGTCCTTTTGAGATATATTTCTAGAAACCTGATTTTCTTTTGGGGTTATTATTTAAAATAACCCCAATTACTGTTGTAATTTCACTTTTCAATTGTTGTTATGTAGAAATACAGTTATTTTTGTATATTGACCTTGCATGCTGTGACCCTGAAGACCACTTATTCTAGTAGTTTTGGGGTTTTCTGTACATACAGATCACTTGTGAATTCTGAGAGTTTTGCTTCTTTGCCAATCTGTTTGCCTTTTACATAATACTCTGGTTCTATGTCAGGTGTTAAGACCTCTGCTAAAGTTTTGAGTAGAAATGGTGACAGTAGACATCAGTCAGTGCCTTTTTCCAATCTTAGGAAAATAGAATGTAATATATCACCATTTCATATGATGTCTGTGATTAGATCTTCTAGGTTGAGGACATTCCTTTTTATTCCTATTTTTTTCTGAGAATTATTATTACAAAGGCATGTTGAAGTTTATCAAAAGCTGTTTCTACAACCACTAAGACGATCATATCGTCTTTTCTCTTTTATTCTGTTAATGTGGTGCATTATATGAATTGGTTTCAAATGTTAATCCAACCTTGCATTCCTCGGATAAACCCCGCTTGGTCATTTGGTAGTAGACTTCTTATATACCACTGGATTTTGTTTGCTAACATTTTCATGGGGATTTTGGTTACTAAATTCCTAAGGAAGGTAGATAAGGCTTTTTTTTTTTTTTTTTGGTAATATCTTTGTCAATTTTTGTTATTAAGGTTTGCTTCTCCCACAAAATGTTTTATAAAATTTACCAGTAAAGCCATTTGGCCCTGGAGGTTTGTTTTGTGGGAAAGTTTTTAATTAATATTTTATTTTTCTAAATAAATATGAAGATATCTGGATTTTCTGTTTCTTCTGCAGTCACTTTTGGTAACTAATATCTTTTAAAGAATTTGTTCATTAATCTAAGTTATTGAATTTAGAAGCATTAGATTTTCTGTAAAATCTCTTATTCTTTTTAACGTCTATAGGGACGCTGGTGATGTTGCTTCTTGATTCCTACTCTTACAAATTTGAGTGTTCCCTCTCATTGTTTTATCCATCCAGTTAGAGGCTTATCAATTTTAATTGATTTTTCAAGGAACCATAATTTGCTTTTATTAATTTTCTCCCTTTTATGCTTTCTATTTCAATGATTCTACTTTTACCTTTATTGTTTCTTTTTCTCTACTTTGGGTTTAATGTAGTATTCTTTCTCTAGGTTATTAAAAAGGAAGTTCACGTCATTGACTTTAAAACTCTTTTTTCCTAACAGAAGCATTTAATATTATACATTTTTCCTCTACAGTCAGTTCTAGCTGCATACAACAAATCTTGGTATGTGTGTTTTTATCATTTGGTCCAAAATATTTCTCAATTTTTCTGTGATTTCTCCTTTTACACATGCGCTATTTAGAAGACTGTTACTAGTTTCTAAATATTTGTGAATATTCTATATCTTTATTTTGTTGATTTTTAAAAATCTGATAATGGACATTTATTTAAAAACCCACATCTAACATTATATTTAACTTTGAAACACTAAATGCTTTGCCCCTGTGGTCAGTAAAAAGACACGGATGTCTGCTCTCACCACTTCTATTCATCATTACACTGGAAATTCTAGCTAGAGCAATCAAGCAAGAAGAAGAAATAAAATGCATCCAGAATGAAAGGGAAGGAGTCGTTTCAAAGTTTCCGAGTCCTTACAATTTCTGAGTCTCCTTCTTTTGCCTGTTCCCTGTTTCACATGGGTCATGTTGCCTTGCTTTTCTGAGTCCTTACAATTTCTGAGTCTCCTTCTTTTGCCTGTTCCCTGTTTTACATGGGTCATGTTGCCTTGCTTTTTAATGTTTTATCACATTTGATTTTTGTTGGGTATTCTTGTAGAAAGAAATAGTTAAGAGTGAAGTAGATGATACTTTCCTGCAAAGAGGGGTGAGCTGGATTCTGCCAGGCTGCAGAAGGGAAGGTCCATCGCCCTGATCCACAGGTGACTGGGGTCTGGGTTTGCTGCAGTTGTAGCTTGGCTCAGTTCACCATGTGCTGAAATATTTTGAGGGACGATTAGCAGAGCCAAAGATGTTAACACAGGCATGGTTCCAGGCCCTGTCTGTGTTTTGAGCCGTTGCCTGGCATTGTCTGGAGGCCTGGGAGGGGCTCCACTCAGGCTTCCACTGTGTCTCCTGTTTTCTGAGACTGGTTCTCTGCACCTGGGTGAGACTCAGCAGGGCTCCAGGGAATGCATCCTGTCCCTCAGTCCCTGCTCCCAGCTTTATCCCTCAGCGCTCACTGAAGGGCTCCACACAGGCCTTTGGGAAAAGCTTGGAGGCTGGGTGCAGCATTGCCGGTGACTCCAGCCACAGGGACGCCAGCTGATCACCCACTTATCTGCAGATGCACACATGGGCCTAGTTTCTCCTGGCCTCCAGCCATTTCATTTTTGTCATTCTGCTGTGGATAAGTGTGTGCCTGTGGACTTCACTCCTGTGAATGGCTTGTCACTTTCTAGAGTCTGGTTTATTTATGTATCTTTTATCCTCAGAAATCTGATGGGCTGCTAAAAACATTGTCATCTTATAGCTTATCTCTTTCTTTTTCTTGGTAGTTTAAAATCAATAGTTTTGAGCAACTTGATTTTTCATTAAAACTAGAAGAAAAAATCCTATGTGTTACTCCTCTATCAAATTATATCCTGAGCTGGTTACTTTTTCACCACTCATCTTTAAATGAAGTAAGTTTTTTTTTTTTTTTTTTTTTTTTCCTGACCAGTGATTGTAAGAAGGAGACAAGGCCATGCTTCACACTGGCAGGACTTCCCCTTGCTCTCCAGCTGTCTGTGCACGTGCATCTGTGCCTGTGCATCTCCTCTGCAGATGGGGAGATGGACAGTGGCTCGTGGTGCTGTGTCATCTCCACGCCTGTCTCTGCGTACACTTGTTCTTTCCAAGATGGTTCTTTTGTGTATGTCCTCATTTTTAATAACACATCTTGATTTTTAAAGTTCTGATAATCACTTTTTTTCCTGAAATTCGTTAGCACCTCTTCCTGAAATATATAATTTGGCATGTGGCCTGCACACAGTGGCCCGCATGCCAGCCTGGCTCTCTTGTGCTTTGCTGACTGTGCAGCCTGAGTTTCTGGGGTTCCTCAGAGCCATCACTCAGAGGCCACTGAGGCTCATTCCCAGGGTTTATGTCAGACTCCAGCCTCACAGTTTCTGTATCGTATTTTTGCAAGTTTTCTGGACTGTGTCCTTTCACCATGAACAGGTGTCCCTTGGCCTGCCTTCAGCCTGGAGGAAACCCTTGTCGTCATAGAAGGAGGATGTGCTCTGGACGGACACGTAAGGCAGGATGGGCAGTGAGGCATGAGCTGGACTCCAGGTCTCACCCGTTCCCTCTGGGCACACGTGGACAGGCATAGCCTGTGGTGATACACAGAACATGAACACCTGAAGACCCCTGGGATTTTTCAGTCACAAAAACCTGAGGGAGCTGCCATTTCTGCCGAGTGTGACACCGTGGTGTCTTCCAGCTGCCTTGGAGTTGCTCACTGGAGCTGCCCTGGCCTGGGACCACCGCTATGCTAAACAGAAAGTGGCCAGCAAATCTGGGGAAAGCTGCCTCTGTCATTTGTGACTCATACTCTGTAAGAGGGGTTCCAAAGCATTTCTTTCGGTCCCATTGAATTAATAGCATTTTTAGCGATATGTCTTTTTCTACATTGAAAAACTGTTTTAACTGTTCTCTCCTTCAGGTGCAGACATTGGATGATGTGGGTATGGAGAGACACATCTGCGACAGCAGATAAAAAATTACCCTTCCCTCTGACAATTAGCACTTTGTCCCTGGTCAAGGCCACCCTACCTGGCCCTTCAGCCCTTGGAGAAGTCAGCTTGTATGGGATCGTCAGTTACGTTTTAGTAGGTAGCTAGTTAGGCAAGAGTAGGGCAGAAGAGCCCCCGTGCCAACACCAGCAATGTCAGGAGAGCATCAGAGGATGGTCAGGTCACTGTTAACTGTCTCTCTAAAATAATAATTCGTCATAGCCAGTACCAGGGAAAGGCCATCTCCCAACAGAAAATACCTGAAGCCAGTGACCAGCAGCTTCCCGATAAGATTTCAGGAGTTGGGCCAGTGGGCTCAAGCATGCACACTAAGAGGCAAAATGGTGGAACTTAACAGTCATATGATCTTCCTCTAGGAACACTCGATTGGTAAGAGAAAATGCCTCAAGTGAGCATGGGTACAACTCCAGGAAACACACTATGCATGCGGCCCCTCCCAAGAGCTGGCAGACCACTGCACTGGCAGACAGCCCGCCCCAAGGGAAGAATTAGGGGAGAAGGGATGCAAGATCCCAAAAGCATGCCAGCCTATAAAATCCCCATGTCAAAGGCCAAAGAGGGCACTTGATCTCTCAAGCTGTGCCCCCTGGTCCTCTTCCAAGCGTCCTTTACTTTCTTTCCTGCTCTAAAATGTTGTAATAAATTTCACTTCTGCTCTAAAACTTGCCTCGGTGGTCTCTTCCTCTGCCCTGTGTCTCTCGGTCAAATTCTTTCTTCCAAGGAGACAAAAATCGAGGTTGCTGCAGACCCATACAGATTCACCACCACGAACAATGAAAGGATCAATCCACCAAAAGGATAGAGCAATCCTAAATGTGCATGTACCAAAAAAACAGAGCTTCAATGAACATGAAGCAAAGATGGAAAGAACTGAAAGGAAAAATAGAAAAATAGACAAAAATATCTTGAAAGATAATTACTTGAAGTGTAGAGATAGATTTCTTTAATGACCCTGCTCTCAAAATAATTTCCTGCAGCCCCTATAGGGCTTTTAGAGAAGGGGTATGCAATCCCTGGGCCACAGACTGGTACTGGTTCATGGCCTGTTAGGAACCAGGCCACACAGGAGAAGGTGAGTGGCAGGCGAGCGAGTGAAGCTTCATCCGTATTTACAGCTGCTCCTCATTACTCACATTACCGCCTGAGCTCCGCCTCTTGTCAGATCAACGGTGGCATTAGATTCTCATAGGAGCACAAACCCTACTGTGAACTGCACATGCGAGGGATCTAGGTTGTGCGCTCCTTATGAGAATCTAACTAATGACTGATGACCTGAGGTGGAGCTGAGGCAGTAATGCTAGTGCTGGGGAGTGGCTGCAAATACAGATTAACATTAGCAGAAAGGGTTCCCTGCACAGAGACCATAATACATCAATTGCAAGACTCATATCAAAACCCTATCGGTGGGTGGCAAGTGACAATTAAGCTGCCTTGGTGGCAGGCTTTATAGTGGCAAGTGAGCTGATGTATATCAATTGCACAACTGCATCTGGTGGCAACTTTAAGTCAGAATCCGACACTTATTTCAATATGTGCATGGCTTGCCTATTACTTTATTGACCACTTCTGTTCCTGCCTCTTTCCCGCACTGCACACTTGTCTCAGTCACAGTTTTGATAAGCCCACGAGGTAACCCTAGCCAAAATGAGTAAAAAATAAATGTCACTAGAGAGCTTCTTTGAAAAGGAAGAAAGACCCAATGATGAGACAGCAGAAGACTCTAAGACTGCCAATAAAAAGAAAGCTGCATTTGAAAGAAAATACCAAGAGTCTTACTTAAATTACTGGTTCATTGCAACAGGTGATTCACATTCTCCAAGTCTACTTTGTATAATACATGGCGACTGACTATCCAACAAAGCCATGAAACCTTCAAAACTGCTTCACCACATGGAGATCAAGCATCCTGCACTAAAAGACAAGTCTTTGGAGTGAACACAAAGAACAGAAGCAATTACTGAAGGCCACCACTTCATCAAATGTGTCTGCACTGAGAGCATCACTTTTAGTAACTAACTGCTTGCTAAAGCTAAGAAGCCCTTTACTGCTGGTGAAGAGTTGATCCTGCCTGCTGCTAAGGACATTTGTTGTGAACTTTTAGGAAAGGCTGCAGTTCAAAAGGTGGCAGGTGTTCCTCTTTTGTCTAGCACTGTAACTAGAGGAATTGATGAGATGGCAGAGGATATTGAGGCACAATTGTTAGAGAGGATTAATGAGTCACCGTGGGGCACAATCCAGGTTGATGAGTCTACCGATGTTGACAACAAGGCAGCAATCCTTGTTTATGTGTAATATATTTTTCAAGAGGATGTGCATGAGGATATGCTATGTGCTCTTTTGTTGCCAGTCAACACCCCAGCTGCAGAACTACTCAAGTCTTTGAATGATTACATACTGGGAAAACTAAATTGGTCGTTTTGTGTCAGTATATGCATGGATGGAGTGGCTGCCATCACTGGACGGCTTTCTGGTTTCACTACTCGGGTCAAAGAAGTCGCTTCTGAATGTGAGTCGACACACTGTGTCATCCACAGAGAAATGCTGGCTAGCCACAAAACGTCACCTGAACTTAACAACATTTTGCATGATGTGATTAAAATGATCAACCACATTAAAGTACATGCCCTTAACTCATGTCTGTTCATGTAGCTCTGCGAGGAGATGGACGCAGAGCACACACACCTTCTCATACACGGAAGTAAAATGCTTTCTAAAGGTAGATTGCTGGCCAGAGTTTTTGAATTAGGAGATTCCTTTAGAATCCAGAGATTTCTTTTTTTTTCTTTCTTTTTTTTTTTTAAAGGCTTGTTTTATTTTAATGGCTGATCTATGTAGTCACGGAGGCCAGTATGTACAGACAAAAAGGGGAGATTTTATTTCTTGGTCTCTTCCTCCTTGGACAAAGTCTTGATGATCTCCTCCTTCTTGGCCTGGAGGCACTCTTCAGGCGCTTGCCTTTTTCCTTGGTCTTAGACCTGCAGGCCTCAGCCTGGTCAGCCAGGAGCTGCTTGCGGGCCTTGTCTGCCTTCAGCTTGTGGCTGTGTTCCATGAGAATACGCTTGTTTTTGAACACATTCCCCTTCACCTTCAGGTACAGGCTGTGATACATGTGGCGATCAATCTTCTCAGACTCACGGTATCTTCTGAGCAGCCGGCGCAGAATCCTCATTCTCCTCACACACATGACCTTCTCTGGCATTCGGGCATTGGCTGTACCCTTCCGCTTACCTATGCCCATGTGCCTGCCCTCCGGCGGGCCAAGGTGTTTTTCCGGCCTCGCGCCCGGGAATGGACCGTCACAGGCTTGCGGATGATCAGCCCATCCTTTGATCAGCTTTCGGATCTGCTGACGGGAGTTGGCATTGGCGATTTCAATGGTCTCATTGGGGTCTCACCAGACCTTCTTCTTGCCACAGCGGAGGACACTAGAGGCGAGCCTCTTCTGAAGCCTGAGCATACGCATGGCTGCGGCCGCAGCAGCGAAAGGAAAGAGCTCCGAATCCAGAGATTTCTTTTAGAAAAACAGTCACCACTGGCAGCACATTTCGGTGACACAGAATGGGTTGCAGAACTTGCTTACTTGTGTGACATATTCAACTTGCTCAACAAACTCAATCTGCCACTTCAGGGGAGAACGACAGCTGTGTTCAAGTCGGCAAATAAAGCGGCTGCATTAAAAGCCAAACTGGAATTATGAGGGTGACAAGTGAATGCTGGGATTTCTGACATCTTTCAAACATTAGCAGAGACTGTGAAAGAGACAGAACCAGGGCCTTCTTTCCCCCAGCTGAGGCATGATCACCTACCTCAGCGTTCAGAAGAGCTTGAGTGATATTTCCCAACCACAAAAGAACCCCGAACTGGGAAGGAATGAATCCGCGACCCATTTGTGAATAAGCCTGGTGAATTGATTGCCTGTGCTAGAAGAGGATCAGCTGCTTGAAATGGCAAATGACAGTGGTTTTAAAAATGTGTTTGAGACAACTTCAAATCTCCATATGTTCTGAATGAAGGTCCAGGTGGAATATCCTGAGGTTGCCACAAAAGCACTGAAAAGCCTGCTTCCATGTCCAACAACCTGTCTTTGTGAAGCAGGGTTTTCTGCAGTGACAGCGACCACAAAGAGATTACAGAGCAGCCTGAACATAAGTGACACACTTCAGGTGTCACTGTCTCCCGTCACCCCCATATGGGACTGTCTAGTTGCAGGAAAACAAGCTCAGGGCTCCCATGGATTCTACATCACTGATACACATCACCATTGTATAATTATTTTATTCTATATTATACTGTAATAATGATAGAAATGAGGCACACACACCTGTACTCCCAGTACTTTGGGAGATGGAGGCAGGCAGATCACTTTGAGGTCAGGAGTTTGAGACCAGCCTGGCCAATATGATCAAATCCTGTCTCTACTAAAAATACAAAAAATTAGCCAAGCGTGGTGGTGTGCACCTGTAATCTCAGCTACTCAGGAGGCTGAGGCAGGAGAATCGCTTGAACCCAGGAGGCGGAGGTCGCAGTGAGTGGAGATCACATCACTGTACTCCAGTCTGGGTGACAGAGGGAAATGCTGTCTTAAAAAATAAATAAATAAATAAATAAATAAGTAAGTAAGTAAATAAATAAATACACAATAAATGTAATGCACTTGAATCATCCTGAAAGCATCCCCTCCTCCCCAGTCAGTGGGAAAATTGTCAGCCACAAAACTAGTCCCTGATGTCAAAAAGGTCGAGGACCACTGTTCTAGAGTATTCCTGACTATACGACACTCTATCAGGCAATTTCCCTTACAACAAGCACATAAGATTTATCTGGAAATATTTGGTCATGCTACCTTCCTGTTAAAGATCAGGGTTTTGCTAACATTGGTTTTGTGGGTTTGTACGACAGAGACAAGAAAGCACTGCCCCAGACACAGGGTGAAGACCTCCCTCTGGAATGAATCAAAAGAGTTGCCCTAGAGTGAGCACACACTGGGCCTCGTTTGGCTCTGGCTTCTTTGGGGGGTGCTTTTGCTTTGCTCCCTGACTGCAGGTGGAGTCCCCATCCATGCTGGTTGCTGTGTGCTCTGTTCTTAGAGGCCAAGTGCTGGAAATACACGCCATTCCTCACCTATGTGGGAGAATGTGCTCGCCAAGACAACACAGTGTTCAGACGGCACTGAGGAAAATTCTTTGGGTCTGTCTGAGTGATGGATGGAAGATGGAATGAGAAACAGGAGGTCGTGTGTATTCTAATTAGAAAGTACATGTTTTTTTAAAAAGTGGCACATCTTAATAGTCTCTTGAGGATTTATTTTTGACATGGATAATTAACTACAGTTTGAGCCAACTTATGTGTGATTTCTTTGTAGAATGTCTCCCATAGAGACTACAACTGCTGTTCTTGCGACTTGCCCTAACTTTACTTTCACACTGGGGAGAACGGTTTGAGAACTTTGCATATCCTCAAACCATATCTAAAGAACAATATTTTGTGAACTAAAATGCATAGGATATGATTGCATATTGTTATTCAATACTCTGAGATTAAACAAAGGATACACAGATTATTTTAGTTAGAAATAGCCTGGTTTTGTCTTTTTCAAAAGAGCACAACTATACTGAAAGTATTAAAAAGCAAGAAGAAGTCGCATTAAAAAGTCTTGCATTAAGAACATTGTAAACACTCATGAAATACTAAGTATTTGTTATAATTTTTAGTTTACTATACTACCAGAAGTCAAATTGTATGCTTAATTGTATGCGTAATTGTATGCTTCAGTTTTTGGTTTTGAAAACATGGCCACTGTGTGTACGTAAGTTTTGCAAGAAATTTATTTAGTGTGATGGCCTAAGTCTTAATGAGTTGTTTCATATACCACGTTTCATTTCTGCATTAGCACTATAATGGATAAGTACATTAAATATGCTCATATAAGTTCTGCTTTTTCTTTTCTTTGAGACAGGGTCTCCCTCTATCTATCAGGCTGGAGTGCCATGGTGAGACCACAGCTCACTGCAGCTTTGATCTCCTGGGCTCAAGCGATTCTGTCACCTCACACTCCTGAGTAGCTGGGACTACAGGCACGCATCGCCATGCTCAGCTAATTTTTAAATTTTCGTTTTGTAGCAACGAAGTTTCACCATGTTGCCCAAGCTAGTCTCAAACTCCTGAGCTCAAGTGATCCTCCCTCCTCGGCCTTCCAAAGTGCTGAGATTCAGGTGTCAGCCACTGCCCATGGCCAAGTTTCTCCCCTCCTATCTATGCCTTGCTCCTATTTAGTTTAGTTTCTTTTCACAAAACGAATATTTTCTCCTCCTGTTTCTCTTTTACTAACTTATCTCCTGCATCTTTCCAAATTTTTCTGCCACATCTTCGTATTCTATTTCTATTTCTATTATAGATATGGATTCAAAAAAATCTGCCAGGACCTTGAGCAAGCATCGTGATCATAGCTAGCATAGCTCACTCAGTCTGTGCCAGGGATTGTCCCTAATAATGCATTCCTAACTTATCTCTGCAGTAACCCATTGAGACAGGTGCTATTACTATGTGCATTTTTACAGAGCGGAAACAGTGGGGCCTCCAGAGGGCAGCATATTCCAGAATTCCAGATGTGAACTTCAGAAACCTAGGGAGGAAAGAGGAAAATCAACAGGTCGATTTTTTGCCATAAATGTCTTCCCATAGCTATTTTTCAACACAACAACCTTGATGGGATAGATGTTGGAAGCTCTATGTTCATAGTCTGGAGTTTGAAGGTTTCAGATGCTTGCCACACTTACATACCCAGCGGAATGTGGAAATTACAACTCAGACAAGTCTGTTTCAAAAGTCCATGGTTGTTTCTGTACGTCATGCCCAGGATATTCACAGCTAGTTACTGCCTAACGTGGTCTCTCACCACTAGTGTGACTAAATCAAAGTTACATTGTTGGGTTCATCTGGATTATTTTAGCATCATTTCTACACTATTCTTAAACAATACCACTCTTTAAAATATGACAATATATGTTTCAGACACCATGACACTTGACTCAACTGCTCAAAACTTAACACACATCTAGGTTTAAAATACTATTTTGAAAAGGCATCTTTTTTTATCATCATAAATTAATGTCATGGATAACACATTTGAAAACAATTTCCAGTGGATGACATTGAACTTCACTGAAAAGATTTTAAGTATTCTGAAGATGTGATAGAATCATATTTCCTGGAGAACTTTCCAACTTCATGTAAGTGTAGCCACAGGATTTGACCACTGGTTTCTCTGTGAGTGTTCAGCCCAGGTGCCGGTACCATAGGGGTAGCTCTACTGCCCAGTGCGGGAGGCTGGGCTGTGTTCTGTTTATGAGATGTGAGGTCAAAGTCCCCGACTGCTCACACAGTGCTTTCTGTCTGGCTAACTGAAAGCTGGCTGGATATAAGATTCTCCCATCAGAACAAATCTGTGGCATTGGTGTGAATATTTTGCCCCATGTCACGGTGACATTTCATAAAGAGTTTGGATGGAACTTTCAGAAAAAAAATGCAGCTAGTTAGTGGTCATTAAGGTGGGTTTTCCATATGTTTCCAGAGCAGCTTTTAGGTTCCACTACTTTTAATTAGATGCAACTGGCAATTTTAATCATCGTGCTGGGGTAGTGGGGTGGCCTTAGATCAAGAATGTCAAGGCAAGGGTGATATATGAATCTTGCTTATTGCAGTCCTGACTCTGAGCACGTTCCCTCCTGATGAGGCAAACAGGCAGTGCGTGTATTCTTGCAGGCCTGGCTGTTCATGTAGTTCATGGGTCTGACCTGAGGGCTCCTAAGGCAAATAGATAGTTCCATGGCTTGCAAAGGTAACTATCCACAAGTAAATAGTGGTTCTCCTGTTCTGCCACCTTATTTTGGATGCTTTATCAGATGAAAGAAAAACCTTCCAAAAAACTGAATTCATGGAAAGCGAATGTAAAGATGTAGTGAGGGTGGATAAGGTAGGGTGCAGGGTATGGAGAGAGGATACCTGACCAGCGCCTGGGCTGAAGCCTTTCCTCCAGCCTGAATTCTATGGCAACTATGAATGGTAAATATGAAGTCCTAAAAATACACATCACGACATAGATGTATTGCCCTCAATAGTTCCCATATCTTGATATATTTGGGAGAAGCCAAACAGCTTAATTGTTACGAGTTAAACATTAAGCTGTGTTCTATTTGCAGTCATTGGTTGGGGTTGAATTTGACTGCAATGGTTGCAGTCATTGGTTGGGCTTGACTATGCACTCACCTGAATCCAAAGTTGATGATTTTCCATGACATGATGATTTCCTATGACATGTTTTTCTAAGTACAAAGTACAGTGGCAGCTGCAGAGTTAATGATAGGAAGCTCTCAGGGTAATAGGACGGACACACATTGAACTTCAATGACCAGGACCCAAGGCTCTGCTGCTCTCTCTGCCTCCCACCATCCTTGGCTGCCCACCTCTACCCATTCTTCACAGCCCTTTCTCGTCCTAGTTCCTCCAAAAACCTTCGTATGACCTTGGGAATTTATAGCTCCCACTACTACAACTGCACTTGAATTCCTTTGCCTCCTATGTGAAAACCTTTTTCTTTTAAGTAACAACATCAGGTTTAGAAACTCCTTAGCTGTGTTTCTGACCTGCAAAAATAATTGGTTTCATCACATAGTGTTTTAAAAATAACTTGAATTTAAACCCTTTTCCCGGATAGGCCCCACTAATGCCTTGGAGTATCTTCCTGCTCATGAAAACATAAAAATTAAGACCTTTTAATATGTAGTGTAATTTGTGGGGCAAAAAATTCTTCTTTCACTTCAAACTGTGATCCTATTCTTCAGTTGAAACTCCTGTTATCAGTTTCTCAGGTATGTTCTATTTTGAGCATTTCTTTAAAAACTGCATATATAAGGTTTTGCCTTTTGATCCAGTTTGAGAGACTTTCTTTGAAATATGAGATTAGTTCAATTGCATTTATTGTTGTGAAAGATATTCTTAGTATTCATTTTATCATGACTTTTACTTACATTTACTATTTTTATTTCTTATTTACAACTTGTTTTTCACTAAACTAATCTCTGTTTTTATTGTTTTATGTGTATAGGCTAGTAAACTGGACATTTGTATTTTATTTAGGCAGTTACTTTTATTACTATCCATTTATACTTTATATTTTATCCCTTTACACTTAAACAACAATTTAGCTGAACAGAAAAATTCACTGGCCGTATGCTGAATTTTCTTCTCTCTTTGAGAATCTGTAGACATTGCTCAGCTGACGTGTGGGAAGGAATGCTGCTAGGAATCATTCCGCGACCACAGGTATTCTTCTCATACAGGTGACTTAGCCTGTTTTGTCTGGATGTCAAAAGGTTTTTTTCTTTGCCATTGCTTCACAGTAATTTCTCAGTAACTTGTGGATTGTTCTCTGTCAATCTTTAATGGCAACAGTGGACTTTTCTATCTAAAGAGCAAGCTTTTATTTCTTTATTTATAACTTGTAGCTTATTTCTTTACAATTTATAGCTTGACATTCTGTTCTGTGCTCTTTGTTCTCCCTTTGGGAATATCCGTTCTGCATCTGCTGGATCTTGGCATGTCAGCTGAATGCATCCTTTTTACCCTTACTTCTTCAAATGATTATTCTTTCCCACTTTGCTTGCTTTTCTTAATTGAGTTCTAAACTTCTTCCACTGTGTTTTAAGCAGTTTTCCTCTCACCCACCACTCTCTTCTGAATTTCTGTCTGTATTGTGGATGAATCGATAATAGTTTGAGCAGTCTCTTTGACCACGAATGGAAGCCATGTGGTCAGGTTGACAGAGAAGAAACACAGAAAGACCTGGGCCCCTGACATCATCATGGATATTTCATACAAGCCTTGAACTGGCTCCTCCAAGACTTCTACATCAGAGAAAATCAAACTTCAATCTGTTTAATCTGCTGTCATTTGGGTTTTCCATTTTACCTAGTAATATATGTCTCTCACCTGATATAACATCATGCATTGTAATTTATATTACTTACTTGTGGGCATTTATCTTATTTATAATATCTTGCCACAAAGCATTCCTAAGAAAAGTAAAAGAAGATTTAGATACATGAAAAGATGTATTATGTTTATTAATTAGAAGACAATATTATTAAGATGTCATTTCCCTTCAAATTGATCTATAGATTCAATTCTACTCCAATCAAATCCCAACAGGCTTTTTTTGACAGATGTTGAGAAGCTAATTCTAAAATCTAACTGGAAATGCAAACAACCTAATATAGGCAAAATGACATCATGTGATGGTCACTTTACATATACACACATTATTATATGTATGCACACATACACGTTCATATATGTACACCCATATACATATTCACAAATACACATATACACTTACATATTTATATATGTATAGACATATACACACAACACATACATATGTTTTCATATGCATATACATACACACATATACACATTTATATACATATACATAGGTATACATATTCATATATGTATACACACATTTACATATCAATATTGGGATACATGCACACATACATATTCATATATATGCACATATTTGTGTATTTATATATGTATACATACACAATACATCTACTCATATATACACATATAAACACATATAAATACACCATACATGTACACATACATACGTACTCATTTATGTATATATACAGATATACATATTTATATATGTAGAATACACATATATACACACATATGCATATTTATATACACACAAACATACATACACACATATGCAAGTAAGTATACATACACAATATACATATGCATTCTAATAGACACATACATACACATATATACATAGATGCATTTATATATGTATACATGCACAATATATACTGACATATATATACTCACAATTCACACACATACTATACATATTCATGTACATATGTTCACACATATTTTTAATTCCTATTACAACCTTGTCAAGGGCTTCCTAACCCATTTTGCCAATGAGGAAAACACCTTTCTCAGAATTTGCTCACTACGGATGCATAATTAATATTAATTAACAGATAATCTCACAAATAATTATGCTAAGTATAAGAAACCAGACAATAAAAAGTACAGTGTATTATTATAATTAGATAAAATTATGTAAAATACAAACTAAAATTCAGTTAAGAAACCACGTCTGCAGTCACTTGCAGGATGGGAGATAGGGAGGGAGAGATGCATTGGGGGGCACGAGGAAATGCTGGCATCCTGATCTCCCACTTCTGTAAGTCCAGAGCTCCCCTTCAGAAGATATTCATGCAGCAGCATGTCTGAGTATTCTGGTGACACAAGAGCTTGGCTCCTGAGCCTGTAGGAGTGCAGCCTGGTGCAGCCCCTGAGGTTGGCAGACCCTGGAGACCCACAAAGTTCCCCTCCTGAAGGGCTCCTGGGACTGAGAGTCCGGTCTGCTCCTTGGCTGCCCTGCCCTGCGGCCTCCTTTCTCTCCCTTCGGACTTGGCAGGTGTCACGTCCCACTGCCTTCCTAGCCAGGACTCAGCTGCCTGACTTTCAGTTCTGTGTCCCACAGTGTCCCTAGGAATTTTGGGGAAAACTTTGCTGGTTCATGCCATGTCCTCTTCCCGCAACATTCTTCCTCCCACAGACAGTCCGAGGAGCTGTTTCATGGAGACATCGTGCAAGTAAACCTTTATGTTTTATTTCTAAATGGTTTACCCTCCTTCATTCCTATTAGAAATGTGGTGGATTAGACATGAAGTCATGAGAAGACTGACCTGACTCAGCTGTTTTAGGAAGGTGCCACTTTTCACACAGCTGTGACTCTGGCAAGACTTCCTACCTAAGGGGAGGAGGTGGAAAATGGATGCAAGTAACTAGAGAAACAACTGCAGCATGGGCTCCGAGGCCTGCAGCCTAGAGAAACAACTGCAGCATGGGTCCCAAGGCCTGCCGCCTTGAGGAAAGCACTGGAGGGGCTGAGCTCAGGGACAACACAGGTCCGTTGCTCTTGGAATTCCCACTTGCCCCAGGAATTGCCCCTGGATCCCCCAGAAGCTCTCCGGCATGAAGTCCTCTGCACTTCCTACTGCAAATGTGCAAATGTCCCGCAGCCCGGGGGCAGTCATTTCTCTCCAGCCCCAGTCACTCCTGCTGCCACGGTGACCTGGAGGTATCGCTGCCATGGAGGCAGCTGCAGCTCTCTGTTCTCCTTGGTAAAGTGACACTGGCGGCCCCATCTCCAACTGAACTCTTTGTTCAGGATGCTCAGGAAGCGAAGCTCGCTCCGCCTGCTGTGGGACCAGACGCTCCAGCAGTCAGAGGGGTGCTGTGCAAAAAAGGAAAAGATATGAGGGGGATGAGGAGAGGGACGATGTGGGGTGTGAAGAATGACACCAGGTCTGTTGGGAGCAAGAAGGGAGATGGAGGCACCTGTCACCGAGAGAGAGAAGATGAGAGGAGAACACATTTGGGGCTAGAATGAGACAATTTTAGATGTGTGAAGCTGGATGTAGCTGTGTGATTTTCAGATGGATTTGTAAAGTAATCACTTAAAGAGGCCTGAGTTGGATATACACATTCAGGAATCACTGGGACATAAATGGGCCATAAAGTCAAAGAATGGGTGAATCTCTTAGGCAGAATCTGAGGCTGTGCAGAAAAGAGGGCTCACTTTTGCAGATTGGAGAGAGGAAAGGAACCGCCAGCACAGGAGAGAAAGGGAAGGGCCATTGGACCATTGGAAGGGAAAAAGTAGTTGATAAACTGAGACAAGAGAAGAGACAGGACGTCAAAGGAGAGAGGAATCCACTGCGAGCAAAATGCTGGTCTTGAGGTGAGGACTGATGTGTGTGTGGCAGCGAATCAGTGAGGATCATTGTTAAAGAACACTGGCTGCAAAAGGCTCCACTTTCTCCCGTTTAGTCTCAATCATCTGCAAATCGGTTGTTCCTAGCCATCGCGCTCCCTCACAGGATTTTACTGCATGTTCAGTGTCAGCATTGAGATCCAGGAGGCCACATTCACCTGAGGCTGCTTGGCCTACCACCAGTGCCCATCCTCTGGAGACCAAAAAGCAGTTCATAAAAGCTGGCTGGACCCTAAGGCTATTCCTGGTACATTTTCCCTTAAGGTAAACGGACTGGCTATTTCCAGCACCTGGGTCCACCACCGTTTCTTTGCTGTTAATCTGGTTCAGTCCATACACACCTATGGTGTGGAAGAGTCGTGTAGATTTCTGTCTTATGTCACACAAAGAGAGAATCAAGAAGAAAGTAACAGTCTCCATAGGAATGCAGAGAAATTGGAAATGTCTGGGAAAAAGACGATGCGCGGTTGCTAGGGACGGGCTACTGTTTTCCGTGTAAGCTATGAGTCACCAGTGCTGACAAAATGTTCACGGTGCTGTGCAGAGCCCAAGGAGAGAGTCTCACCGCACATTCCTGAATGGGCAGATGGCATCTCCCTGTAAAAATGAGAACGGCTCTAGTCACGGAACACACAGTCGTTGGAGGATTTTACTTCTTTGTAAAATCCTTCAACTCTAAAACTCTTGGACTCCCTTTGTGCAGTAAATGAAGGTACTAACACTGTCAAGTCTTTCAACGCAGTAGCTTTAATCCTGGGACCATAGATGGGTTCCAGGGATTCGCAGACTCAGGAAATGGGTTGCAACAATTTTTATTGCCTTTTTTTTTGTGTATTTTCCTTTTATATGAAAATTTCAAAGAATTATGTAATAAACACCTGACTATGACGAAGTTTAAAAAGTGAAATGTTGGCCGGGCGCGGTGGCTCAAGCCTGTAATCCCAGCACTTTGGGAGGCCGAGGCTGGTGGATCACAACGTCAGGAGATCGAGACTATCCTGGCTAACATGGAGAAACCCCGTCTCTACT
>NW_012106474.1:5800408-5823967 GCF_000951045.1 Mandrillus leucophaeus
GAAATGTTGCAAGTATAGTTGAAATCTCTACTGTACACCTCTCTCATTGTGTTCTCTGCACTTATGATAGCAGAAAACCATTCTCTTAAATTGGGTGTTCATTTCCATTCAATAGCTATGTTTTCACAACATACATATTTTTACCAAAGTTATTATGGTACTTTAGTTTTATATTGCATAATCTTAGATTTACAAAAATAGCACAAGGTTCCCATATATCCTTCACCAGCTTACCCTCATATTAACAACTCACATAACCATTATAGCAATCAAAATCTGGAAATTAACATTGGAAAAATATTGTAGAGCTTTTTCAAAAATTAGAATAAGGTCTCTTGCATAGACCTTATTCAAATTTTTTCAGCTCAACAAAATATCTTATATAGATCATTTTATATTAACACACAAAGATCTACCAAATCTTCACTGTGTACATATATGAATTTTACTAGTAGAATATTTTCCTAGAATTGGAAATTCTGGGCCAAAGGGTATATGCATATTAAATTTAATAAAAACTACAAAATTGACCCTGAAAGAGGCTGTACCAATTTGCACAACTCATTTCAGCATACAGAATACCTTCTTAACTACACTCTCGTCAGCACTATCACTAGACATTACCATTGATAGGTGAAAAATAACTGCTTTATTGACATAATATTCACATACAATACATTAATCCCCTTTACATGTTCAATTCAGTGTTTTTTAGTATATTCAAGGTTGTGCAACCAGCACTGCTATCTAATGCTAGGTTATTTTCATCAATTCTTACACACTAGCAATCACTCCCCATTCCATCTTCTCTTATCCCCTGGAAACCACAAATCTGTCTTCTATGTTTATAGAGTTGCCTATTCTGGACATTTTAAATAAATGGAATCATACAGTATGTGGTATTTTGTCATTGGCTTTTCTCACGTAATGTAATGTTTTCAGAATTCATCCAAATTGCAGTGTGTATCAGTATTTCATTCATTTTTATTTTCCATTTCACTGTATGGATTCCATGTTTTCTTTTCCCATTCATCCTCCAATGGACATTTTGGTTGTTTCTACCTTTTGGCTTTTTGGAATAATACTGTTATAGACATTTGCATACAAGTTTTTATGTGGATATTTATTTTCATTTCTCTTGAATATATTCTTAAGAATTACTGGGTCATAGTGACTGCATATTTAATGTTTTGAAGAACTGCCAAAATGCTTCCAAAGTTGCTGCATCATTTTACAATCCCTTCAGCAATGTATGAGGGTTCTAATGTATCTATATCCTCACCAACAATTGTTATTGTGTTAAAAACTTTTTTAGCCATCCTAGCAGATGTGAAGCAGTATAACATTATGGTTTTGTTTGCACTTCCTTACTGATTAATTTTTCATGTGCTTATTGGCTCTTTCTATATTTTATTTGGAAAATGCCTGTTCAAATCCTTTGGCCACTTAAAAAAATGGACTACCTTTTATTGTTGAGTTGTTAGAGTTCTTCATATATTCTAGATACAAATCTCTTATGCAGTACATGATTTGCAAATGTTTCTCCCATTTTATAGGTTATCTGTCCATGTTTTTGGTGATGTCTTTGGATGCCTAATGTTTTTTTGTTTGTTTGTTTGTTTGTTTTTTTTTTGAGACGGAGTCTCGCTCTGTGGCCCAGGCTGGAGGGCAGTGACCGGATCTCAGCTCACTGCAAGCTCCGCCTCCTGGGTTTACGCCATTCTCCTGCCTCAGCCTCCCGAGTAGCTGGGACTACAGGCGCCCGCCACCTCGCCCGGCTAGGTTTTTGTATTTTTTTTAGTAGAGACGGGGTTTCACCATGTTAGCCAGGATGGTCTCGATCTCCTGACCTCGTGATCCGCCCGTCTCGGCCTCCCAAAGTGCTAGGATTACAGGCTTGAGCCACCGCGCCCGGCCTGGATGCCTAATGTTTTAAATTTTAATGAAGTACAATCTATTTTTTTTTTCTGTTGTTACTTGTGCTTTTGGTGTCATATCTAAGAAAACATTGCCCAACTCAAGGTCATGAAAAGTTATTTCTATATTTTCTTCTAAGAGTTTTATATGTTTGCCTCTTACATGTTGATTTTATATACATTTTAAGTTGATTTTTGTGTGTGGTGTGAGGAAGTTTCCAACTTCATTCTTTTAGATGCTGATATCTTATTTTCTCAGCATTGTTTGTGGAAAAGACAATTTTTCCCCCATTTTATTGCCTTGGCATCCTTGTTAAAATTCGTCAGGAAATGTACTCAATTTCATGTAGTTTCCTCAACTTTTTACTCCCCTTCACAATTCACCTGATTTTGTGACTTTTCAGAGTCCATAAGTAAATTTCAGAGTCCTGTAATTTACAGGAAAATAGTTACACAGTGATGTGTAGGAACCTCACCGCTCTCTGCTCCACAAAATGTCCACACAACAACCTGCCCACAAATGCTTAGAGTCCCATTTTTAAAATAATTGCCAAAGTTTGGAAGCAACCAAGAGACTTGTCAATGTCTGGCCCATCAGGCCAGTCTTGAAAAAGACCCATTCACAGAACTTATCTTTAATTGCTCTGATGCAGAGCTTGCTCAGTGGTGATAGCTCTATCCTCAGAGCATTTGTCAAAAACAATAAATACAGTTGTTTAATATCATAGTTGTCTGAGATAGCAATACCAGTGTGGACAAAAAAGTCAAAGAAGGGTATTTCTAACTTTGCTTTTGAACTTAGACAAACTTGTTGTTAGGCCTTAGCTGTGAATGGGCAGAACAGATACAAAGAAGCATAACAAAAAATGTGAGAATGAAACTGAGAGTAGAAACTCTGCCCACAAGAAAACAAGACTAAAGACTAAGTTTGTGGTCAGAATCTAACTTGGCTAATTGCCTATTAAAACAAAAGCATCAATATTCTTAAGAGGATTGTAATGGGTCTCAGAATCAATGTATCATTCAAATATCTATTAAACAATCCAAAATTTTATACAAAGAATTAGAAAAAAATGTGACTAATCTTCAAGTGAAGAAACAATAAACAGATGTCAACCCCAAGATATACAGATGTTAACATTACTAGACAGGACTTTATAGCAACTATTGTCACTACGCTTTATAAAGTAATGGTAAATACAATTGGAATAAACAGAATGATAGTAGTGACCACAAGAAAAAATAGAAATTATTAAAAAGAGCCACTATAAAAACTTAGACCTGAAAAACAAATAAACCAAAGTTAAAAATACATTGGATGAGTTCAATAGCAGAATGGAGAAAACAGAATAAAGTGTCAGAGAATCTAAAGGTAAATCAATAAAAATAATCCAATCTGAAGGACAAAGAGAAACATTACTGAAAAAAATGACAAAATGCAGGAAATAATAAGCAAATGTCAAAAGGTCTAAAATATGTGTCACTGAAGTTCCAGAGGATCAGAAAGAGATTGGTGCAGAAAAAAATATTTGAAGAAATAGTGGCTAAAAATGTTCCCAATTTGGTGAAAGATACACTCAAAGAAAACAATTATAATCAAATTGTTGAAATCCAAATACAAAGAAAAATTCTTTAAAGTAGCTAGAGAAAAATGCCACATCCAGGGAGATAATAATTAGAATTATTAGATGTCACATTAGAAACTGTGAAGACCAGAAGATATTAAAACAACATATTTACTGAAAGAAAAGAACCATCAATCCAGAATTCTATATTGAGCAAAAGTATCCTTCAGGAACAAGCATGGTGGCTCATGCTTGTAATTCCTGCACTTTGGGAGGCTGAGGCAGGTGGATCACTCGAGACTAGGCGTTCGAGACCAGCCTGGCTAACATGGCAAAACCCCATCTCTACTAAAAATACAAAAATGAGTCAGGTGTGTTGTTGCACACTTGTAGTCCCAGCTACTTGGGAGGCTGAGACATGAGAATCACTTGAACCTGGGAGGTGGAGGTTGCAGTGAGCTGAGATTGTGCCACTGCACTCCAGTCTAGGAAACAGAGTGAGACACTCTCTCTCTCATTCTCTCTCTCTCTCTATACACACACACACACACACACACACACACACACACACACATATACATATTACATATGTAAAGAAGAAAGGAATTCAGGAATAAAATCAATGTCAAGATATTCTCAGATGAAAGAAACATAAGAAAACATCACCTGCAGACCCACTCTACAAGAAATTCAAAATGAAGTTCTTCATGCTGCAGAAAAGTGACACTTGAGAGAAACTTGCCTTTTCAGTAATAAAGGGAAGTAAATTATAAATAGCTGGGATAATATTTTTTTCCTTTGAACTTCTCTCAAATACTTATGACTATTAAAAGCAAAAATTATAACATTGCCTGGTGGGGTTTTCAATGTGTGTAGACATAATCTATGACATCTACAGCATACAAGTCAATGCGGGTAGTAGTGGTAGAGGGTCCAATATGTCTGCAAGTTTTCTTTGTTTTACTTAAAGTGAGACAAGTTAACTCTAAGTCAAATGTGAAAAATTAGGTATATATATTTTAACTTATAGGGCAAACACTAAAACATGTATAGGATGTAGCTGAAAAGCCCATAGATGAATTAAAATGAAATACAAAAAAATTAAATTATCCAAAGAAAGGAGGAAAGGGGGATTCAAGAAACCAAAGCAAAGGGAACAAATGGAAAATAAGTAATAAAATGGAAGTCTTAAACCAACCATATTCATACTTACAGTAAATGTTAATAGTCTAAACACACTAATCAAAAGTCAGAGATTGCTGGAATGGATAAAAAATAATAGCATACTATATGCTGACTACGAGAGACATGCCTTAGCCAGGCTCAGTGGCTCACACCTGTAATCCCAGCACTTTGGGAGGCCGACACTTGTGGATCAACTGAAGTCACGAGTTCAAGACTAGCCTGACCAAAATGGCAAAACCCCATCTCTACTAAAAATACAAAAATTAGCTGGGCATGGTGGCAGGTGCTTGTAATCCCAGCTACTTGGGAGAGTGAGACAGGAGAATGAGAATCACTTGAACCCTGGAAATGGAGGTTTCAGTGAGCGCCATTGCTCTCCAGCCTGCGTGACAGAGTGAGACTCTGCCTCAAAAAAAAAAACAAAAAAAAACAAAACAAAAAAACACGCTTTAAATGTAAAGACAAAGATAAGTTGAAACAAATGGACTAAAAAAGACATACCATGAGCAAATGACACGGATAATAAGGCCAGAGTGGCAAATGTAGTATCAGAACATTACTAGAGACATTTCATTATCATAATCACAAAGTGACAATTCATCAAGAATATTTAGCGGTTAACTATGTGTTTGTACTTAATACACAGCCTTAGATACATAAAGCAAAATGACAAGAACTAGGAAATACTGACAACTTCATAATTATAGCTAAGAATTTTTAAATATATCTCTTTCTGCAATTGATATAACAAACTGACAAAAAATCAGCAAAGACAGGGATGATGTGAACAACACACCACCCCTTTCATCTCAGTGATATTCATAGAACACTACATTCAGCAACTGTAAAATAACACATTGTTTTCCAATGCACATAATACACTTGCTAAGATAGACAGGCTGGTGGACGTAAAACAAGTCTCATTAAAAGCATCGAAGTCCTACAGAGTATATTTTCTGAACACAATGGATTTTATTTAGAAATTAGTAACGAGATATCTAGAAAAACCCTTTAAATATCTGGCAACTAAAGAACACACTTCTAAATAGTTCATGGGTCAAAAATGAAATCAAGGGGGAAACTAGTAAGTATTTTGATGGGCATGACAACAAAAATACAACATACTAAAATTTGTGGGATGCAGTTGAAGCAGTGTTTAGAGAGCTTTGTCACTTTAAATGCTGATATGAGGAGTGTGAACTTGGGGATTGAGATTTGGAATTAGTAGTCATTTGCAACCAGGTGTAATGGATCAACGAATACTTCACAATGAGAAAAGCAGAAGCCAAACGTGCACCTCAAGAAACACCAGCTCTAAAGAGAGCACAAAGAAAGATAGTTACAGGAGAAGCAGGTGAGTGCAGTAAGTCCTATCAGCCTCTGACTTCATCCCACCGGCAAAGGAGGCAAACAGGTATTATCCTCATGATATAAACACAGCCATGAGCCTGTAGCCGCAATAGTCAAAAAGGCCACACGATGGCGTGACAGCACCAGCAAAGCTGCTTATGCCTTTGTATTTTTAATTTCGCTGTGTTAGTGCTCCCTCTTCTGTGTGTGCACAGAATCTATCAATTTATTAAACCACTTACAGGTCCGACCAATACTCACTTACAGTACGACCAATGTAGCTGCTGCTACATGCCAGGTACTGTGCTACTACTGTGAACAAGACAGTTGCCTTCCCAGCAGTGGGGTGGCGTATAGAAGAAAAAAAAAAAAAAAAGGAAGTCAAAAGGGATAATTTCAGAGTGTGGTAAAGGGTTTGAGAAAAACAGATGGAGAAGCAGAGACCTGGAACAAGACATGGCACAACCACGTGATCAGGATGACAAGAAGTGACTGCCCCTCACATCTTACTCACAACTGCAGTGTGACAAACTCCACACCCATGTCGAGCACCTAGGTTCAAACTCACAGTTACTGTTTCTGGTCAGCTTTCTGCACACTTCAGTAAACAACTTATTTTGCTTATCTGTAGTTCTGACTTTGTTTCTTGTGTACGAATCCAGTCTATCTATATATCTATCTACCTATCTGTATATCCATCCCCCAACCATCCATCCATCCATGTAATCATCCATATCCATCCATCCATCCATCCATCCATCCATCCATCCATCCATCCATCCATATCCATCCATCCATGCATCCATTCATCCATCCATCCATCCATCCATCCATCCATCCATCCATCCATCCATCCATCCATATCCATCCATCCATGCATCCATCCATCCATCCATCCATCCATCCATCCATCCATCCATCCATCCATATCCATCCATCCATGCATCCATTCATCCATTCATCCATCCCCCAACCATCCATCCATCCATTCATCCATCCATCCATCCATCCATCCATCCATATCCATCCACCCATGCATCCATTCATCCATCCATCCATCCATCCAGCCAGCCAGCCTTCCAGTCAGTCACCTAAGCAGTCAGCCAGCCAGTCGGCCATCAGTTTGTCATCATCTATCTATTCTATGTTAGGTAGAACACTACTTTTCCGCCTTAGCTACCCAATAACTTAGCTCCTGGGACCTCATTCCAGCTGAGGACCTACCCACCCACCTGTGTCTGCCCCAGAACTAGAGTGGTGAGCACCCTGCTCTACTGTGTGCAGATTCTTTGAGGCAAGCAAAATTCAGAGTTTACGGATGGGTAAGTTGGAATGGGTGCGGTGACAGGAGAGTGGAGAAAAAGAAGGCATATTTAATGAATCCAGGTAAAGAAATTGGGCTGTTATCTGAAGAGAGGAAAACTCAGGGTTGTGGGGGGAGATGAGGGAGAGGTGAGAGCCTTCAGAGTCTGGGGTGATGGTGCAGGGGCCAGGGAAGATCTCACAGGGCAGAGTAAAAGAAACTGTGGCAAGGCAATGTGGATGGAATGAATAGGCGCTCCCCGACATCCGCAGCCAGGTAAAGGTGCACTGCCCAGCACACGGGGCAGGGAGAGCCCACCGCCACCACTGCAGGGCCTAGAGCTGCACCAGCCGGGGATATTGGCGGCAGTGGAGGAGACAGTGGATCGATATTGAACCAGATAACATTTGTTTGTTTGTTTGTTTGTTTGTTTGAGACGAAGTCTGGCTCTGTCACCCAGGCTGGGGTGCAGTGGCGCGATCTCAGCTCACTGCAAGCTCCGCCTCCCGGGTTCACGCCATTCTCCTGCCTCAGCCTCCCGAGTAGCTGGGACTACAGGCGCCGCCACCTCGCCTGGCTAGTTTTTTGTATTTTTAGTAGAGACGGGGTTTCACGTGTTAGCCAGGATGGTCTCGATCTCCTGACCTCGTGATCCGCCCATCTCAGCCTCCCAAAGTGCTGGGATTACAGGCTTGAGCCACCGCGCCCGGCCCAGATAACTTTTTAGATTTCTTACGATTCTGAAATTCTTAAAAGAAATTGAGCCAGTCCGGAGAGAGTAGGAAGAAGAGTCAAGAAAAGAAACCAAACAAGTTGGCAAAATTAGAGTGAGACAAGAAAGCACAAAATGGAGGCATGAAGCCCGGGGCAGCAGGCTTGTGGGGTGCTGAGAGGTTCTTGGTGCTGTCAAAGTTGACAAACAGAAGACAGAGCAATGACTCAGCTATAGCAATGGTCACCGGACCTCTGGGTTTCCACACAAAGGAGGATTAGAGCCAGACTGCAAGGGCTAAAGAGAGAGAGGATGGTGCAGGGGGTAGACAGGGGCCTGTTCTTCATTAACTTGTGCATGCCGCAAAGGAACAAGATAGAGCTGGATGAGGAGCTGGCAGGAAGGTGCAAAGGTGTGTTTATCTGCATATTTGTTTGTTTATTGTTTAAGTATTTTGCAAGCAAAGGAAATGTACTTAGCAGAGTAGATGGTCAGGGAGATGTAAGTGACCACTGGAGATGTAAGCAACATGGAAACATTCAATCTCTCAAGGAAGAAGCCTGGGGATAGCATGGGGTATGATGTCAACATCAGATCTTGGCAAAGCAAAGGTCTGTCTGTGACATTAGCATAGTGAGATCAAGGGAAAAGGCAGCTGAGAAGTGGGTGAAGAGAGGACTTGGGATTTAAAACAGAGCTGAGCCTGGATTTCAGCCCTGGCTCAACTTCTTCCAACTGTGGAATCTTGGACAAACCACATAAGGAGAGGAATCTATGTTTCTTGTTTGTCAAATAATCAAATGATTGCTGCTATTTATTATTTACTAAGTCCCAGCCCTACACCAAGTAAGTGCTTTTCATGTATCAGCTCAGGAATTCTTCTATTAACAACTCCGTGGAGCTGGTAAAATAATTTCCCAAGGTTACAAAACCGATGCATGCCTGTTCCTCTAAAAACTGGGATTCAGGGCCTCCTTAGTTATTTGCCTCCCACAGTTGTTGCAAAAATTAAGAAATAACAAATATTCAAAGTTGTGATTCTTATAGTGGGATCATGGGCTTCCATAATCTGACAAATATGCCTCTATTAATATAGCCCAATATTTTCAGTAATTATGCTTCATAGTAAACGACTGTTAAACTTCGAGGACATTTGGTTGATTTTTAAAAACCTATGCAGTAAGTTTCTTGAAACCTCACCTCATCCTCCACCATTTTTTAAAAATTTCTTTTGATTACTTTCAGTCTTCTGACAATGCGATATCTTTCTTCTAAGGTTATTCCCTGAGCCTTCATCTCTGTGTTTGAGAACTGACAACATTTAAACTCTGGCTCCTTTTCTTCCTCTTGGTACTAAAAGCTGGGATCAATATATCTCTCTCACTGACCCTTGTTTTTAGAAGCATCTGTGATCCTGAGCAGTGCACACATTACCTCAGATACTGCAAGACCTCGAAGTTGGACCATTTGTGGGTAGTATAGTTTATGTCACCTGCAAATCTCATGTTAACATGCAATCCTCATTGTTGGAAGTAGAGCCTGGTGGGAGGTGTTTAGCTCATGGGAGTGGATTCCTCATGAATGGTGTGGTACTATCCTTCCAAGTGTGAGTGAGTTCTTGAGAGATCTGATTGTTTAGAAGCATGTGGTACATCCCCCTCACCCTCTGTTTTGCTCCTGCTCTTGCCACGTGAGACTTGTGCTCACACTTTGCCTTCCACACGATTAGAAGCTTATTGAGGCTTCCCCAGAAGCCAAGTAGATGTGAGCACCCTGCCTTCTGTACAGACTACAGAACTATGAGCCAATTAAACCTCTTTTCCCTATAAATTACCCAGCTTCAGGTAATTCTTTACAGCAATGTAAGAATGGGCTAACACAGAAAATTGGTACCAAGGAGTGGGGTGTTGCTATAAAGATACCTGAAAATGTGGAAGCAACTTTAGAATTGGTTAATGGGCAGAGGATGGAAGAGTCTGGAGGGCTCAGAAGAAGACAGGAAGATGAGGTAAAGTTTGGAACTTCTTAGAGACTGGCTAAATGGTTGTGACCAAAATGCTGATAGTGATAATAACTTGGCCATATTGTGTTCATGCCCTAGGGATTTGTGGAAGTTTGAACTTAAGAGTGATGACTTAGGGTATCTGGAGGAAGAAATTTCTAAGCAATAAAGTGTTCAACATGTGACCTGGCTGCTTCTAATCTGGGTGCTTCTAACACCCTATGCTCAGATATGGCAGCAAATAAATGACTTAAAGTTGGAAGTTATATTTAAAGGGGAAGCAGTGTGGAGAAGTTTGGAAAATTTAACGCCTGGCCATGTGACAGATAAAGAAAAAGCATTATCAGGAGAAGAATCAAAGTGGGCTGTGGAGCATCCACTTGCTAGAAAGATTTGCATGACTAAAAGGGAACAAGGTGCTGACAGTCAAGGCAATGGGGAAAAGGCCTCAAAGCCATTTCAGAGTTGTTTCAGACAGCCCCACCCATCACAGGTCCAGAGGCCTAGGAGGGAAGAATGGCTCTGTTGGCCAGGCCCAGGACCCCAATGCCCTGCACAGCCTTGGGACAGTGGTCCCCACATCCTGGCTGCTCTGGTTGCTGTTACAAAGGGTACGAGCCATAAGCCTTGGTGCTTCTATGTAGTGTTAAGCCTGAAGGCACAGAGAATGCAAGGGTGAAGAAGGCTTGGCAGCCTCCCCTTAGATTTCCATGGAGGTATGGAAAAGTCTGGGTGACCTGGCAGAAGTCTGCTGCAGGGGTGGAGTCCTCACAGAGAGCTTTTACTATGGTAGTGTCAAGGGGAAGTGTTTGGTTGGAGACACCATACAGAGTCCCCACTGGGGCACTGCCTAGTAGAGTTGTGGGAAAAGTGCTGTGTACTACAGACCCCAGTATGGTAGATCCATCAGCAGCTTGCACCCTGCACCTGGAAAAGCTGCAGGCACTCAACTCCAGCCTGTGAGAGTAGCTGCAGGGGCTTTGCCCTGCAAAGACACAGGGATGGAGCTACTCAAAACCTTGGGAGACCATCCCTTGCACCTGTGTGCCCTGGATGTGGGACATGGAGTTGAATGGGATTATTTTGGAACTTTAAGATTTAATGACTGTCCTGCTGGGTTTTAGTGTGGGGCCTGTAGCCCTTTTCTTTTGGCAAATTTCTACCTTTTGGAACAGGAATATTTACCCAATTCTTGTACTCCCATTGTAGCTCAGAAGTAAATAACTTGTTGTGATTTCACAGGCTCACAGGTGGAAGGAACTCATTTGGATTTGGGACTTCTGAGTTAAAGCTGGAATGAGTTAAGAGTCTGAGGGACTATGGAGAAGATATTATTTTACAATGTGAGAAGGACCTGAGATTTGGGGGGCCAGGGGCAGAATAATATAGTTTGGATGGTCCCTCCAAATCTTATGTTGAGATATAATCCCCAGTCTGGGGTCTGGTGGAAGGTATTTGGGTCTTGGGGGTGGATTTCTCAGGAATGGTTTGGTGCTATCCTCGTGAGAGTGAGTGAATTATCATGAGATCTGGCTGTTTAAAAGTGTGTGGCATCTCTCCGACCCCACCTTCTCCTGCTCCTGTTCTCATTATGTGAGATATCTACTCCCCCTTTGCCTTCTGCCATGATTGTAAGCTTCCTGAGTCCCTCACCAGAAGCCCAGCAGATGCTGGCCCCACACTTTCTGTAAAGCCTGCAGAACCATGAGTCAATTAAACTATTTTATTTATAAATTACCCGGCCTCAAGTATTTCATTATAGCAATGCAAGAACAGCCGAACACACTGGGTTTCTAATCCCCTTTTGTGGATTTGCTTGTGTATCTTTCTGAATGACCTTGAATATATTCTATGGCTTATTAATGGTTTACCAATTAGAACCAAACTAATCTGTTTGATCATGCATGCCATGTGCCTGATGAAAAACAAGGTTTTGGGCTTTCAAGTAGAGGGACTTACGTGTCTTACCTTTTCTCACAATGAACCATCCCTTTATGGTCTCTGGTGTTTCCTCCAATGTCTATAGTATCTTTGAGGAATAAAGAAAACGAAATAACAGTCAAGGAAAAATTGTGAGGCATTTATTGTTTCAAAATGTGCAATCAAAGCAAAAAGTACAAAATGCAACTTTCAGATTGGTAAAGTAATTTGTGTTTCCACAGTCCAAGTGTTACTGTTATTATTATTATTATTATTTGAGATGGAGTCTCCCTCTGTTGCCGGGCTGGAGTGCAAAGGCACTATCTTTGCTTATGGCAACCTCTGTCCCCTGGGTTCAAGCAATTCTCCTGCCTCAGCCTCCTGAGTAGCTGGGACCACAGGCACCCACCACCACGCCCAGCTAATCTTTGTATTTTTTGTAGAGATGGAGTTTCACTACGTTGGCCAGGATGGTCTCGATCTCTTGACCTTGTGATCTGCCCACCTCGGCCTCCAAAGTGCTAGGATTACAGGCGTGAGCCACCACACCTGGCTGTTATAATTATTTTTAAAAGGTGGATCGTTTGATGAAACGCTGTCTCTGCAACAAATACAATAATCAGCCAGGCATGGTGGCCTTCACCTGTAGTCCCAGCTACTCAGCAGGCTGAGGTGGATGGACCACCTAAACCCGGGAGGCGGAGGTTGCAGTGAGCCAGGATTGCACCATGGCATTGCAGCATGGCTGGCAGAGTGAGACTCTGTCTCAAAAAAGAGAAATGATGCATGTGTTCACGAAGCTCACAACTGAATGGGTGAGGCCAATTGTTAGTCAAATAATCTTTTAAAGAAAGCTCACCTTGTAACTGTGACAAGAATAGAGCAGAGGGTCCAGATCCACCTCTCTTGGCCTCCCGTAAGGCTGAGATTACAGGCAGAAGCCACCATGCCCAGCTATTTTTATTTTTATTTAATTTTTGCTAATAATTTAATCCTTAGTGACTGACACATATTAGGGGCTCAAAACAAGTTTGAGCAAATGCAAAAAAGCACTACAGTTTTTATCTAATGATAAACGTAGTGTCCTTGAATTATCCTGAAACCGTCCCTCCCACTCCTGGTCCGTGGAAACATGTTCTTTCACAAAACCCGTCCCTGGTGCCAAAAAGGTTGGGGACTGCTGACGTAGATGATGCATACCTATGGAGGAAATCCAAGCCTAATAGAAAATTTTAAAAAAAGAAATTAAAATCACTTAAAAACTTGTAACCCATTGTTAACATTTCAGTAAACTTCTTTTCCCAAATCTCTCTTTGCACAAGTACAGACACGTCGACGTCAATCACATCTCATTGTGCCGGGCAGCTTTCTTCATGATGCAATGCACCATGGAGTTCTTGCCATGCTAATGCCATCAATGAACATTGTTCTCTCCATGGTTGGGTCATTTCCCTCCAGGGATGTAACCCACTGGCAGGTGGCTAGTCCCACGCTGATGGACATGAATTGACTTCCAATTTTCCGTTATTTCAAATTAAGCTAAGATTCAAATCCTGGCACATACACCTTTGTTTTCTTGTTTGATTATCTCTTAGGGGCAAATTACTAGATTCTTTTAATACTTAAACACATGCAAAGGAGGCAACGGGTAGGCCTCACTTCAATTCAGCCTAGTGAGACATTTCCACCCTCACTGCCTTCCCCGGCTGCCATCTATGATCCTGGGAGTACGTCCAGTGAAACTGAACCGTTAGCGAGGGCTGCGTTTCAGATGCTAAGAAGCACGAGACACATTCTCATCCCTTGAGAAGATTAAAATCGAGCGGCTCCAGGGACTTCTTATTAGTTGGTAAGTAGTTTTTCTTGTTACTCCTCTCTTTCTGTGTTGTAGCAGACACGGAATTTCATTTAGAGGAATGTTAGAAAAAGAGGGGTTCCCGGAAGATAAGGACATTTGGAGGGCAGATACCTGGATATTCCAACAGAATGAGGACGTCTCTGGCCCAGAAATTCTGCAGGCTGCCAGGTCACGGATAGCCACACAGGGGTGTGTTCGCGTGGCTTCTCGCTGGGCTGTAGAGAATCTTGATCCAGCCTCTCTGACCACCAGGCCTATGGGAGAAGTTGTGTGGTCTCATTCCCTGCAAGGGGTCACTTCGTAAGTGAAATATTAGTGATCAGTTACTTTATGCCACCATTTTTCTTGCAACTCTCTCTGTCCACGGTGCTTGGCTAGATTATTTGCCACGTCTAAGGCAGGTTCCTGCTGGCTTCCGTTGGTTTGAGACGGTGTAGCTCGGAGGTCCGCGCAATCCCGGAGCAGCCATCCGGAGCAGCCGCCAGAGGGAGCCCCCACTTGCCTCAGAAGTCTCGGTGTTCGCTGCCAACAGCCTTAAGGTTCTACAGAAATTTTTCACCAGAGCAAGCAACTTCTCTGGCTTGTTCCAAAGTTTAACATGAAGGCACTACATTATTATTATTATTGTTTTCTAGTTGCAAAATTGAATTGGAAACTTCTATTTTTCAATCGTAGTAAAAGTGTTTGTTTTGGCCGGGCGCGGTGGCTCACGCCTGTAATCCCAGCACTTTGGGAGTCCGAGGTGGGTGGATCACGAGGTCAGGAGTTCGAGACCAGCCTGGCCAAGATGGTGAAACCCCGTCTCTACTAAAAATACAAAAATTAGCCTGGTGTGGTGGCGCGTGCCTGTAATCCCAGCTGGTCGGGAGGTGGAGGCAGAGAATTGCTTGAACCCGGGAGGCGGAGGTTGCAGTGAGCAGAGATGTCGCCACTGCAATCTAGTCTGGGCAACAGAGGGAGACTCTGTCTCAAAAAAAAAAAAAAAGTATTTGTTTTACAGAAAGGAGTTGCATACATAATTCGGTTTTAAAACGTGTGATGAAGATAGGTTGAGTTTGTTGAACTGTATTCTGTTGAAGTATGTGATGTGACTCTGTTTCTCAAATTCCCTAACATTTTAAGAGAAAAGCTTATCCAGTATTTTCTAGTGGGATTGCATCAGAGTTCTAGTGCTGACTCTGTGCAGACCTTGGTCAGAATAACTGGGGACATTTCTGTTATGTTATGGGTTAAGAGCAACCCTACAGCTGTTGTTATTTAATAGTTTGGTTTCAGATTTATGAACAACCGCCCTTCTGGGAATAATAATGCGTGTTCTGCCTATCTTCTTAATGTCTGCCTCCGTGGGGTAGTTGGTGATCTCCACTGCACAGTGAGATCCCTTGGATGCAGAGGTGAGAGTAACACACGGGCGTCTGCACCATGGGAGGTTAGTGGATCGTAAGGGTCAGAGAAAGCCTCCAGGTTTGGCCTCATTTCTGTTGCTTCCAGTTTTGAGTAATTATGAATAATGTTGCCATAAACATGCAGGCCCAGGTTTTTCAGTTAAAGATAAGCTTTTCATTTCTCTGGGACAGATATGTAGAAATGAGGTCCCTAGAAACTGGGCCTTACATAAGCAAATATTCACCTCCATAAGAAATCATCTGCCTTCAAGACAAGAAATAACCAAAATCAGAGGTGAACTGAAGGAGATTGGGACAAGAAAAACCACTCAAAAGATCAATAAATCCAGGAACTGTTTTGTTTAAATTAATAAAGTAGATAGATCACTAGCTAGGTTAATAAAGAAGAAAAGAGAGAAGATTTAAATAAACATAATCAGAAACAAGAGGGATATTACCACTGACCTCACAGAAATACAAGTAACAGTCAGAGAATATTATTAACACCTCTATGCACATTAACTAAAATATCTAGAAGAAATAGATAAATTCCTGGACACATACACCCTCCCAAGACTGAACCAGGAAGAAACTGAATCCCTGAACAGACCAATAAGGAGGTCTGACATTGATCGGTAATAAATAGCCTGCCAACCAAGAAAAGCCCAGGACTAGACAGATTAACAGCTGAATTCTACCAGATGTACAAAGAAGAGCTGGTGCCATTCCTGCAGAAACTATTGTAAAAAAGCTGATCAGAAGTGATTCATCCCTAACTCATTCTATCAGCCAGCATTATCCTGATACCAAAACCCGACAGAAACACAAGAGAAAAAAGAAAACTTCAGGTCAATATCCTTGATGAACATTGATGCAAAAATCTTCAACAAAATACTGGTAAACCAAACCCAGTAGCACATCAAAAAGTTTATCCACCATGATCAACTAGGCTTTATCCCCGGGATGCAAGTTTGCAATGTTCAACACAGGCAAATCAAGAAATGTGATTCATCACATAAACAGAACTGAAGACAAAAAACACATGATTACCTCAATACGTGCAGAAAAGGCTTTCAAAAAAATTCAACACCACTTCATGTTAAAAACTCTCAATAAACTACAGTATTGAAGGAACATACCTCAAAATAATAAGAGCCATCTATGACAGACCCACAACTGACATCATACTGAATGGACAAAAGCTGGAAGCATTCCCCTTGAAAACTGGCACAAGGCAAAGATGCCTTTTTTTACCACTCCTATTCAACATATTATTGGAAGTGTTGGCCAGGGCAATCAGGCAAGAGAAAGAAGTAAATTACATCCAAAAAGGGAGAGAGAAAGCCAAACTATCCCTGTGTGCAGACGACACGATCTTTATCTATAAAACCCCCATAGTCTTGGCCCAAAAGCTCCAACAGCTGATAAACAACTTCAGCAAAGTTTCAGGATACTAAACATCGACATTTTTCATGGAACTAGAAAAAAAACTATTTTAAAATTCATTTTGAACCAAAAAAGACTCCGAATATCCAAGGCAATCCTAAGCAAAAAGAACAAAGGGAGACGCATCATGTTACCTGACTTCAAATTATACTACATGGCTACAGTAACCCAAACAGCCTGGTAATGGTACAAAAACAGACAGATAGACCAACGAAACAGAATAGAGAACCAAGAAATAAGGTTGCACACCTACAACCATCTGGTCTTCAACAAACCTGACAAAAACAAGCAATGGGGAAAGGATTCCCTATTCAGTAAATAGTGCTGTGATAACTGACTAGTCATATGCAGAAGACTGAAACTGAATCCCTTCCTTACACCATATACAAAAATTAAATAAATGGTGCTGGGATAACTGGCTAGCCATATGCAGAAGATTAAAACTGGATCCCTTCTTTATACCATATACAAAAATTAACTCAAGGCGGATTAAATACTTAAACGTAAAACCCAAAACTATCAAAACTTTGGAAGACAACCTAGGCATTACCATTCCGTACATAAGAATGAGCAAAGATTTCATGGCAAAGACACCAAAGCAATTGCATCAAAAGCAAAAATTGGCAAATGGAATCTAATTAAACTAAATAACTTCTGCACAGCAAACTATCAACAGAGTGCACAGACAACCTACAGAATGGAAGAAAATTTTTGCAAACTATGCATGTTACAAAGGTCTAATATCCCGCATCTGTAAGGATCTTAAACAAATTTACAAGAAAAAGGTAAACAATACCATTCAAAAGCAGGCGAAGGACATGAACAGCCATTTTTCAAAAGACATATATGAAGCTAAGAAGCAAATGAGAAAAAGCTCAAATCACAGATCATTGGAGGAATGCAAATCAAAACCACAATGAGATACTATCTCACACTAGTCAGAATGGCAATTATTAAAAAGTCAAAAAATAACAGATGTTGGCGAGGTTACAGAGAAAATAGGAATGCATATACACTGTTGGTGGCAGTGTAAATTAGTTCCACCACTGTGGAAGACACAATAGTGTGCAATTCCTCAAAGACCTAAAAACAGAAATACTATTTGACCAAATGATCCCATTACTGGATATCATTACTGGGTATATATCTAAAGGAATATAAATCATTCTGTTGTAAAGACACATGCATGTGTATATTCACTGCAGCACTACTCACAACAGCCAAATCATGGAATCAACCTAACTGTGAATCATTAGTAGACTGTATAAAGAGAATATGCTGTATATACACCATAGACTGCTATGCAGCCATACGAAAGAATGAGATCATGCCCTTTTCAGGAACATGGAGTGGCAAGGCATTATCCTTAGCAAACTAACGCAGGAAGAGAAAACCAAAGACTGCATGTTCTTACTTGTAAGAGGGAGCTAAATGATGAGAACACATGGACACATGGAAGGGAACAACACACACTGGGGCCTATTGTAAGGTGGAGGGTGGAAGGAGGGAAAGGATCAGGAAAAATAACTGTTGGATACTAGGTTTAGTACCTGGGTGAGGAAATAATCCGTACAACAAATCCCCTATGACACAAATTTACCTATATAACACATGTACCCCTGAACTTAAAAGTTAAATTAAAAAAAGAAAGAAATCATCTGCTTTCTCTAATCACACTCCATTCTTTACCAGTACTCTTTCCTTAGATGACTTCATTCATTTCCAGAGCTATAAATGTCATTTGCAAATTGAGAAGACTCCAATTATATCCCTAACTCAGATATTTCTTCTGAAATGATGTCTGACTATTACATCATCTTAGGAACACCTCTTACTGGACGTTTCACAGGCAACTCAAATGTAACCTGTCTAAGATGGAATTCCTGATTCCTCCTCCCAAACTGCTTCCTCCCCATCTCAGTAAGTGGAATCACCAACCATACACCCAGTTTCTCAAACTAGATGGTCACCCCAATTCCATTTCCCCGTCATCCTATTCTTTAGTCAGTTTTTTGGTTTCAAGCTTCGAAAGATATCTTAAAACTCCCACTTTCCCCTATATCCACTGCCACCACCTTCATCTATACCATCAGCCGAGAGTGGGCTCAGAGGAGCCTGAGTCAAGGACAGTCTTTGTCTAAGGATAGCAGAGTGCAGAGATGTGTCCATCTGAGACCCTGAGCCTCAGATGAGCTCTCTGAGGGACCGTGTTTACCAACCCTGGGGTACACCTACCTCTGGCATTCTTCTTATGTGAGACTATAAAGGCCCTTATTATTTTATGCTTTAAGTCAGCTTGAGTCAAGTTGTTATTGTTGTTGCTCTGATTGTAGATTTTTTTGTTACTTACAGACAAAAGCATTCCAACTGGTAAAACACAGCTTGCCAGAAAGTAAATAGTTATAATTTTAGATAAATAAAAACATGCTCCCGTATTAATGGTATTAGCACTTAAAGTTAACTTGCTGAAGAGGATTTTAAAAAATATATATGCGTTCCTTTAAAAAATATCAATGGCCTTTATGGATGAGATATCACATATATTGAAATGTACCAATATATATGCATAGTAGGTAAAATGTTAATATATTTTACTTTAATTGTACTACAATTACAAAGTATTTTCTAATAACATGTTCTGTTTGATTTTCCTTGCCCTATGAAGTAGACAGTGCAAGTTTTATTACTAAATATAATAATTTTCATCTACTCCTCAAATATTTATTAAGGACCTACTATGTGTCAGGCATTGTGCAAAGTGCTGGGCACAATGTTAAGACAGTCTGAGCCCAACACTAACAGAACTTGCTCTAGAGCAAACAAACAAGGCTGTCACAGGATGTGGGAGATGGAACTAACTTCATGGAGTGTGATGTTTTCTTGGACACAAAGTGTGAAAAAGGCTAGTCATACAGATTGTTTGGATAAGAGAAATCCAGACAGAGGAAACAGCTTGTATGAAGAACCCTTCAGTTAAAAAAAAATGTGGCATATGTGGCATATTCTAGGAACCAACTAAATGTCATGTGAGTGAGTTGAGGGAAAGAGTAGATTATGATGAGGTTAGAGAGATAAGATAGGTAAAAACCTGTAAGACATGCAGGGTTGTAAAGGTCATAATAAGAAATTTGGGAAATCATTGAGTGGTTTTCAGGAAAGAAAAAGAGGTTAACTGAAGGGGCTAAGACACAGTAGTAAGTACAGAAAGGCCTGTTGGGTGCTGGCATTCATCTCCCTGAAAGATGAGAGGACACATTGGACACCTGGAGACAGAACCAAGAGGAGGACTGGGATCATTCAGGAAGTGGATTGACCAGGTTTGCTTGGAGTTGGATGTGAACCTGAAAACAAAGTGGGAATTTGTGTGCAATGCCTAGGGTTAACTGAATGAATGGTATCCTATGTACTGAGGAGGAGTCTGGGTGCCGCCTGTACATTTCAAAGAGTTTCTTTTCAGACATACTGAGTTTGAGATGGCTGGGATATCACATCAGTTGGATATAAAAGTCTGAAGCTTGGAAGAAAGTCTGGGCTAGAGATTAACATTAGAGTTCATGGCATAAAGATGATAATTAAATTCCTAGGAAAAATGAGAAAGCTTGGGATCACAACATATTTAGGGTTCAAAAGGGGAGGAGAATCTCACCAAGAAGACAGAGGAGGAGTAACTATCCAGTGAAAGGAAACCCAGAATAGAGTCAAATGGCAGAAGCCAGGAAGGACGGTGTTTTTAGGATGGAGGCTCAGCTATGAAGACAGCTACCTGAGGTAAGATCAGGACAGAAATGTGATAAAATGGAGGTTTTGCATGACAAGTGGCATATGGGGGGTGGAAGCTAAACTAAAGGATGAAGAGAAATAAATCAGTGGTAAAAATGAAGGCAGCATTTGTAGACAAATCTTTGAAAAGCTGTGCTATGGTTTGGATGTATTCTGCAAATTTCACGTGTTGAAAATGTAATCTCCAAATTCATGTGTTGATTGCAGGTGGGGCCTTTGGGAGGTAATTAGGATTAGATGAGGTCATCAGGGTGGAGCCCCTATGATGGGATTGATGGCTTTTTAAGGAAGGGAGGCCTGAGCTAACAGTCACCCTCTTCCCCTTTCGCCATGTGATGCCCTCTATCGTGTTACAATGTAGCAAGAGGCTCTCACAAGATGCCAGTGCCATGCTCTTAGACTTCCCAGCCTCCAGAACTGTAAGAAGTAAAATTCTTTTGTTTTTAAAGTATTGTGGCAGTCTGTGGTATTCTGTTATAGCAATGCAAAATGGACTAAGGTAGTTTGTCTATGAAGAATAACAGAAATGGGGTGTAATATCAAGGTACAGATTTTTAAACAGAGATATTCTGGAGATTGACTTGACTTGATGGGAATCATCCATTAGAAATAGAGAAATTTCTGGCTGGACGCAGTGGCTCATACCTGTAATCCCAGCACTTTGGGAGGACAAGGCAGATGGATTGCCTGAGGTCAGGAGTTCAAGACCGGTCTGGCCAACATGGTGAAACCCAGTCTCTACTAAAAATACAAAAAAATTAGCTGGGCGTGGTGGCGTGTGCCTGTAATCCCAGTTACTTGGGAGGGTGAGGCAGGGGAATTGCTTGAACCAGGGAGGCGGAGGTTGCATTGAGCCGACATCGCACCCCTGCATGCCAGCCTGGGCAACAGAGTGAGACTTCATCTAAAAAAACAAACAAACAAAAAGAAATAGAGAAATTTCCAATGCAGTGGAGGGCCAGGGTGATCACAGAGCCACTGTCCTCGAGAATGTGTCCATGATGGGACACAATAAATGGATGCAATCGATTATCTGCTGTTGACCACCAGCTCGCTAAATCTCAATGCAGTGCTGAATGAACTGTGATAATGCTCCTTCTACCAATTAAGAAACTGAGTTTCAAAGAGGTTAAATAATTTGCGCAAAGTTGTAACGTGGAAAGCAGGATTCAGAGCCAGTTTGTTCAACTCCAGTATTTTTTCCTCATCTTCCACGCAGGGACCTGCTCTATAAGTGTGAGAGCATTTTATGAACATTTGGGATGGGTACATCCCTACAAGTTTTCTCAGCAACGGTGGTGGCAGGGAAGGAGGAGAAACACCCTTTTCTTGCTTGTGCTTCATCCCCTACTCCCCCTGCAGAGTGCACTGGGGTTGGGTGCCGCTGCTACCATGTGCGATGGGAGTGAGAAAGATCAGAGTAAAGGAGAGACAGGCACACTTGAATCCATACTGTTTTCTAGGCCACTGACTGAAGGAGCTCCTGCAGACTTCAGTGGAAGATTGTGGTGGAAACTAGAGGACCTGAAATAGAACATTCAGCAGATTGAAAGTCCTTCAATCTGCAGGATTGGTTATTTGAGATGAGAATGTATGGCAAGTTTTAAAGTGGAATGGCTTCAAATATACTAACAAAAGTTTGAGGTGAATGCATTTTAAATTTCCCCTTGAATACTCTTCCAAGCCTACAGTGACTCTGACTTAATTCTAAGGTACTTTATACATAAACCCATGATTAGGGTTGTGTGTGCTTCATTTTTGGGTGCCCTTTGGAAAACATATCCGTACTCATGATTCCTCTCACTCCACCCCCCGTGCCTCCCTTTCCTCCCTCTTCTTTCTCTGGCAAACAAAAGGTACACTGGGCAACTGGATACTTTTTAATCTATACCACTCTCTTGACCCATCAATTTTTTCTAGGTCTGTCTTTGTTATGATAAGACATTCAGATTAAGAAAGGATAATTCCAAATATTTGTCGAACAAAAATATGCAAATCTGAGAGCTACCTCTCAGGGTAGTCTGTGCTTCCCCTCAGCTTTTAGAGAGTGGGGGAGGCCCCCTAGGCGGGTAGCTGTGTGTGACGGAGGAACAAAGCCAGGTACCTCGGATGGAGGCTGCCAGGTCTTTTGACTGCTCCTAGGTTTCCACGTGGCGCCTGTTCGTGGTCAAACCATTTGCTAAATTTTGGATGTTACCTGAGATTTTCCAAAAAGAGGCTGACTTTCCTTGGGATATAAATTTAATTTCCACAGTGGGGACCTTCCCTCCATCCACTGGCTGAATTCTTTCAAACTCAGAGACAAAATCATCATTAGCCTGCCCATGTACTCTTTTAGAGCAAGCATTTAGTTTCAACACAAAACCACACAGACTGAAAACATCATTAGAATCAGTTTCACCTTAAAACCTAAGCAGATGGTGGGAGCCTTGTGTGAGGTACAGACCTGTCATTGTCACTTGAATTTGACCTGAAAGTCATGTCATGTAAGTTGGTGCTAAAGGAACACATTTGTGACAAAGATTCTCTCTGGAGAACCTTTAGCTCTCTCGGGCCAAATCCATTCCAGCGCCAGCCACGTGGCCTTCCAGGAGCTGAGCAGCCCAGGGAGGAGGCTCAGGAGGCGGGTTGAACACTTGGCCAGGTAGACATGATCAACCAAACTATACAACAAACACACGAACAACAAAAAATCATTTTGCTGCCATCAACCAATTCTTCCATATGGCTACATTTTCTGCACTTAGAGTTTGAAAAATAATTGAGCCTTGGTGGTAAGAGTCTTCTGTGAGTGTAACATATGCATTAACTGTGACTACCCTCTCCTGCCATTCCTGGACACACATACACAACCACACACACCCACACACACCCACACAACCACACACCTCACACACAACCACACACACCACATACACAACCACACACAACACACACACAACCACAGACACCCACACACACCCACACACCCACACACAACCACACACACCCACACACACAACCACACACCTCACACGCAACCACACACACCCCATACACAACCACACACAACACACACACACACAACCACACACACCCACATCCACACAACCACACACACCCACACACACAACCACACACACCCACACACACCCACA
>NW_012106474.1:5824208-5859857 GCF_000951045.1 Mandrillus leucophaeus
CACACACACACAACCACACACACCCACACACCCACACACACACAACCACACACACCCACACACATCCACACAACCACACACTCACACACAACCACACACACCCCATACACAACCACACACAACACACACATCCCATACCCAACCATGCACCATCACTCACAACACACACACAAACCACACACAACACAAACACTCCACACACAACCACACCCCTGCACACGACACACCCCCCTGCATACAACCACAACCCCCCACACAACCACACACATCACACACACCACACACAGAACCACACATCCCACACACAACCACACTCCCCACATACAATATCACACACTCCACACACAACCATACACCCCACACACAACCGCACTCCCCCACACAACACACACACAACCACGCTCATCCCCCCACACACACCCTGCTGGGGGCAGTCTAGTTGGGCCCTGGGTAATTCCTGCCTCATCAAGAAGCTGCGTGTTTTCGTCAGGCATGGGTGGGGTGGAATGGGCCTTAGGGGAATTTTCAGATTCCTGAGGTCTGAGCTGCACCTGAGACTCCCTGTATCTGCTGACAGTCCTGCACTCCCCTTCCTGGGCCTCCCTCGTGGGCTGCTTCAGTTCCTGGGAGGCCTTGCAGCTGTGGTGGGAATGCACTTGGTCTGAGGGAGCTAAGGGTTCTCCAAAGACCCCACCTCCAAAGACCCCATTTCCCTGGGCAGGAGATGGGTCCCAAGGCCCAGCTTAGAGCCTGCCCCGAGCTCACGTTCTGCTGCCGTCGCTTCCCTTCCCTGTTGGGGCTCACTCTTCAAGTCCAGTGTGTTCTTCACTGTTCAGAGAGTTAATAATCCACCTAGAGCTAACTGGGCGGCCGGGCAGAGAGAACGCTGTGTTTCCTTCCCTCCTGGCCCCGCGGCTGGCTCTCCGTGCCCTGCAGTTAGGGGAGTCGTGGGGCTGGGCTCCCACCAGGAGACGAGGCGATGTCTGCCACTTCCAGGCCTGGTCTCTAAAACATCAGCCGAATGCAGAGGACCCAAGAAACTTGAGACTCTAGAGAACGGCAGAGCCACTAGAAAGAAGAGAGCTGGGCCCTGAAGGACAGTGTGCAGCCCCAACTCCACGCCTGCCAGCATAAAACGAAACCATAGCTGTTAGAGCAGCGAGACAGCCTAAACTAACACAGTGGCCACGTTTTCCGCACCAGAACTAAGGATTTATGATTCAATAGAATGTGCTAAAAGGAGCGATGAGGCAGAACTTTAAAGTTAGGGCTGTGCTCGACAATCTAGGGCACAGCATCTAAATAGGTGTGAATAACACCCCTCTGCTTAGTCCTCACTAGCTGAACTGAGCCAGGAGCAATGAGTTGGATGCTGGTCATCAGGAAACACACTGAAAGTAGACTGGAAACAATTACTCCAGCCTTCCCATTGTTCTATCTTGTTTCTAATAAAATATTTTAATGCACTTTGATAGTCCTTTTGGCATTTGGATTATATTTCACTGTAAAGTTCTTTTTCTTCCATTTATCTGACTAGGCAACCCTAGGAAGCCTAAAACGCCATGCTGCCTAGAAATAGCGTTCTCCTCTATCTCCCTGCTACTGATCGTGTGGTCCCCAGAATACAGAGTCGGCATCACCAGGGCGCTGGTTAAAGATGCACAATATCTGGTCTCACCCCAGACCTGCTGAATCAGAACCTACTTTTCAACAAGAGACTCGGGTGATTTGTATGCCAATTAAATTGGAATTTTTAACTTCTTTTCTGTCTTACAACACCTTATAACATCACGGTAACTGGTCACCCGTTTCATGGACTAAGACATTGAGGCACTGAGAAAATATATTTCCTCCCAAGATCGTGAGCTTATCCCTAAAGTACTTTAATTTTATTTTTTAAAATAAAATGCAGTTCCTGCTTTATTAGATTATATGGTTGACATAGATGTACATCAACCCTCATCATGCGTTCACATAGAAAAGCAATTGCCATAAACAATACCCAGGCAGCATGCAAGCTGGTAAGTGAGCACACGCCCAGCTGCGGCACCGCTGGAAGTCCCACCATCACCGTATTGCCTTTCTCTGGCTCTTGGAAGCGTATCTTCGACTGGCTGGAATCCACAGTGAGTTGGTTTGTGTTTCTTTATGTGAGAGCACAGAACAGTCTGGAAACCGCCAGTGAGCCCGATTCCCTGAAATGTGGCTGTTGGATCGCCTGTTTTGCACGCTCCCTGTTGGCAGCTGTTGCAGGCATGGAGGCCCCTTAAAGAGCCTGCCCTGAGCGTGGTATCCCACCTGCGCTTGGGACAGAGCAGCTTTCTCTGCCTTCATTCTCCTTTAAAGAAAAAGCGATCAAATGGTTTGAACAATCGCAGGTTTCCACCTCTAAATTGGCCCTGAATATGTATTTGGAGTCTGGTAAAAATAGCCAGTTATATGAAATGATTGGTTTGGGGGGACGCTGGAGGTATTTACTTTTCCAAGTGGAGATTCCACCTACATTTATGAAAAAATCTAATGGCTGCGTCTCTTAAAACATACCGCCTACCCACCATAATAGCTATGGGACAGCTTACAAAGTTTTGGAAAGGTACCGCGTTTTAAAATATTGATTCTAAAACTCAGATTTTTTTCTAATCTGTCTCAACAGTCAATAAAATTGGTCAGAGGAGCCTGCTAAGCAGCCCAGCAGAATTCTTAAAGAGATTTAAGGGTTTCATCATCTGTTAGAAACAGATGCAGATGAGAAAGAAAAAGAGAAAAACGGAAGGTTCGGGAAGACGTGTTACTGGAGGCTCTTCGATTTAGGATAGGACATGGAAAGGACATTGAGGTAATCGAACTCCCATAACAAACATGACATCAATTTTCCAGGACTAGCATTTATAATAAAACGCCTGTGTTTGTAAATAACCTTAAAATTTAGAAATTGCTTGCACAGTCATTATTGTTTCTAACCCTCATTCTATAAGTCAGCAATTGCTATTCTAAATTTATAGATGCATAAACAAATTTATATAAGATAAGTGGCTTGCCTGTCTAATTCATAAGCAGCAGGTCTGCAGAATCACTTGTTATTTTTAAAGTGTATGTTTTGAATGACCTGTCACTTTCCTGTCAGCCCTAGAATCTGGTCATTTATGAATACGGGGTATGGCTGAAAAATGTAAGGGCAGAATATTTTATATGTTGAATAGCCGTTAGATTTTTTTTTAAAAAATGCTTGATACAGGTAAAAACGCCACCTTAAAAAAATCAGATGGATGTGTTACTCCAATGCTACTAAGCAGTATTAAATCTAATTCCCCCTTTCAGTACAGAGAATGTGGCACGACTGAAAACAAAATTCTATTTATTGACTTTGAAAGTCTGAGAATAAATGTGTCTGTATCTGCATACGTATACTTACATAGCATATGTACAATTACACTGGATATGTATATGTACATGCAAACATATGTGTATGTTGTGTATGTGCAGTCATCCCTCAGTATCTGCAGGGGATTGGCTCTAGGACTCCCTGCAGATACCAAAATCCACAGGTGCTCAAGGTCCTGATACAAAGTCGTGTAGTATTTGCATGTAATCTATGTACATCCTCTCGTATATTTTAAATAATCTCTAGATTACTTATAATAGCTAACACAATCTAAATGCTATGTAAATAGTTTTTATGTTGTATTGTTTTTTAAATTTGTATTATTTCTTACTGTTGCATTGTTATTATTCATTGATTGGTTAATTTTTTTGATCTGCAGTTTGTCAGATTCATGGATGTGGAAACTTTGAATACAGAGGGCTGACTGTATATGTACATTGTGTACATACATGCACATGTATATGTATATTGTATATTTATATGTACATGTGTATTATACATGCATAGGAAACAGCAACTCATGCACTTTTAAAATTTTGTCTATTTTATTTTCTTAATTGGCAAATAGTAATTGTACATATTCATGGGTACATAGTGATGTTTTGATGTGTAATGTACAGGGATCAGATTACGGTGATTGGCATATCCATCATCTCAAACATTTATCATTTCTTCCTGTTGGGAACATTCGACATCTTCTTCCAGCTATTTGAAGCTATGACTGTTAACTCTGGTCATCCTGCAGTGGCATAGAACACTCGGACTTATTCCTCCTGTCTAGCTGTGATTTTGTGTCCTTTAACAAATCTCCCCCATCCTTCCTCCCTCCACCCTCCCCAGCCTCTAGCATCCTCAGTTCTACCTTTTGCTTCTGTGAGATGCACTTTTCTTTTTTGGCTTCCACATATGAGTGAGAACATGTGGTGTTTAACCTTCTGTTCCTGGCTTATTTCATTTAACATAATGCCCTTCAGGCTCATCCATGTGGCTCCAAATGATAGGATTTTATTCTTTGTGATGGCTCAATAGTGTCCCATTGTGTATATATGCCACATTTTCTTTATCCATTCATCTGTTGATGGACACCTAGGTTGGTTCCATATCTTGGCTATTGTGAATAGTGCTGTAATAAACATGAGGGTGCAGATATCTCTTCAATATAGTGTTTTTCTTTCCTTTGGGTAAATGCCCAGTAGTGGGATTGCTAGATTATAAGGTTGTTTTACTTGTAGTTTGTTGAGAAACCTCCATACTGTTCTCCATGGAGGTTGTACTGGTTTACATTTTCATCAATAGTGTATGAGAGTTTTCTTTTCTTCGCATTCTTGCCAGCATTTTTTGTTTTTTTGTCTTTTTGATAACAGCCATCCTAACTGGGCTGAGATGATATCTCATTTTGGCTTTGATTTGCATTTCCCTGATGATTGCTGATGTTGAATGTTTTAAAATATAGTTGTTGGCTATCTGTATGCCTTCTTTTGAGAAATGTCTGTTCAGTTCATTTGCCCACTTTTAAATTGGATTGATTATTTTATTACTGTTGAGATGCTTGAGCTCCTTGTATATTCTGGATATTAACCCTTGTTGGATTTGTAATTTGCAAATATTTTCTCCCATACTGTAGGCTGTGCTTTCAGTCTGTTGATTGCAGGATGCAAAATGAATATACAAAAACCAGAAGTGTTGCTATACATGAACAATGAGCTAGCTGAAAAAGAAATCAAGGCCGGATGTGGTGGCTCATGCCTGTAATCCCAGCACTTTGGGAGACCAAGGTGGGTGGATCATGAGGTCAGGAGATCCAGACCATCATGACCAACATGGTGAAACTCTGTTTCTACTAAAAATACAAAAAAAATAGCCATGTGTGGTGGTGGGCACCTGTAGTCTCAGCTACTCAAGAGACTGAGACAGGAGAATCGCTTGAACCCAGGAGGTGGAGGTTACAGTGAGCTGAGATTGTGCCACTGCACTCCAGCCTGGGTGACAGAATGAGACTCTGTCTGGGAAAAAAAAAAAAAAAAAAAGAAATCAAGAAGGCAATCCTATTTAAAATAGCTGTAAAAAGTAAAATCCCTAGGAACAAATTAACCAAGCAGGTGAAAATGACCTCTACAAGGAAAACTACAAAACACTGATGAAAAAAATTCAAAAGGATACAAATGGAAAGACATCCCATGCTCTTGAATTGGAGGCATTAATATTATTAAAAACACAATACTACCGAGAGTAATCTACAGAGTTAGTGCAATCCTTATCAGAATAACAATGGCATACTTCACAGAAATAGGAAAAAAATCTAAAATTTGAATGGAACCACAAGAGTCTGAAGAGACAAAGCAATCCTAAGCAAAAAGAACAAAGCTGGAAGCATCACACTACCTGACTTCAAAATACACTACAAAGATGTAGAAACCAAAATAGTGTCGTACTGGCCTAAAAACAGACACATAGACCAATGGAACAGAATAGAGAACCCAGAAGTTAATCCATGTATCTATAGCCAACAGATTTTTGACAAAGGTGCTAAGAACACTCATTGAGGAAAGGACAGTCTTTTCATTAAAGGCCTGGGAAACCTGTATGCCCACATGCAGGAGAATGAAACTAGACCCCCACCTCTCACCCTGTACAAAAACTAACTCAAAATGGATCAAAGGCCTAAACATAAGACCTGAAACTAAAACCACTGGAATAATACATAGGTAAAATGTTTTAGGTCATTGGACTGAGGAAATATTTTATGAATAAGACATCAAAAGCACTGTCAACAAAAGCAAAAGTAAGCAAATGGGATGATATCAAACTATAAAGCTTCTACACAGCAAGCTCATGCATTTTTATTTTTAATTTAATTTTTTTTTTTTTTTTTTTTTTGTGACAGAGTCTCCCTCTATGCCCCAGGCTGGAGTGCAGTGACATGATCTTGGCTCATTGCAACCTCCACCTCCTGGGTTCAAGTGATTCTCATGCCTCAGCCTCCGGAGTAGCTAGGATTACAGGCGCCTGCTAATTTTTGTATTTTTAGTAGAGATGGGGTTTTGACATGTTGGCCAGGCTGGTCTCGAACTCCTGACCTTAGGTCACCCACTTGCCTCAGCCTCCCAAAGTGCTGGGATTACAGGTGTGAGCCACGGCGCCCGGTGGAAACTCATGCACTTTTGTAAGGATGCAAGCAGCAGGACTCTTTGCCATGGTGGCGCTCTGAAAACGTGAAATCCTTATATTAATCTTTACTATTTTAGAGATTAACTTATACAGAATTTAAAAATATAATTCAAGCGCGTTATGTAACTACTTGGTGAAGAATTCTAAGCCTAAGGAACCTGTTTGGTGCATTTGCCATGGCTTCATTTTTAGTTGGTGCCTTAACATCTGTGCTGTCCATTGCTCTAAACACGTGTGTAAGTTTCAGCAAACTATGCAGTATGGACATTGACTTATGGGGCTGTTTAAAAATGAACAATCCACACTGCAAACTCCACTTATGACAATGTGGCATGAGGGAAACTTTTGATGTTTTCAAGATAATAGAAGCATGGAGTTCCCATAGTATGTGTGTTTCAGGACTCCAGACTATCTCCAGGTAGAGGAGCTAGCCAAAAGTTAATTTTTCTTCCTTTCACGTCTTCACATATTGTTTTTCTATATTTTCCTCGTTTTGCTATTTAAATATCTTGATCCTTGTAGGTCAGAGATATCAGTCCTGTGACACTTTCCTCCCCAAATTTAGAGGGCTGCATGTTAAATGCATTGTTAGGGTTCCAAACTGTAAAATAGTGTTAAAGAAAAGGTCTATGCTTCTAAAATTTTCACGTTTCTTAAAATTATAAGACCTTGTTGTTGAGTAATATTAATTTGTTTATGAATCCAAAATGTATTGAGCCCTACCACATGCTGGGAGATGTTGGCATAGGATGAATATGCAGTCTGCTTATAATGACTAATACTGTAGTGGGAGACTGACTTATAAAGGAGGCGTTGGCTGTAGACAGTGCTGCATCTGGGTGTGCAAGAAGCATCTTGGACACTACTGAGCTGTGGTCACATCTACTGGCAGCTGACTTCACTGCTCAGGGAGAGAAAGGATGTGGTGGCTCCATGCATGCGTGCCACATGTGATATCTTTTACTCCATATGAGGCACTTGAAACTTCAAGACCTAATTTGAGTCTCAACAGTCTTGACAATTAGATGATATTTTCATCCGTTTTTATAGATATGGGCCAAGATGATAGTGACGTCATGCAAGTCACTTAGCCGGTCAATGTGAACTCAGTGTTCAAGTCCTGGCCTAAAATGCCAACGTCAAAATTCTTCTTCCTCATTTTTATTTTTGATTTTTTTTTTTGTTATAGAAGTAAAAATGTTCATTTAAAAATTCAGAAAAATATGAGGAAGGATAAAAGGTACAAATTTCTACCAAACAGTCTTTTCTTACAGACTTTTAATGTGTCTATATTTTATGTTCATAACTTTTAAATTCTGGTGCCCACGTGGGCCACTTGCATTTGTAGAAGCACAATCTAGTAACCAAAAATAATTGGAAAGGAAAGGAAATCCAGCATCTACTAGCTTTTTTCGAAATACTCTAACAGAGATCAAATTCATAGCCTGTGGCCCCATTGATCCCTTCCACAGCACTTTGGAGTCTTATTTGTTAAATACGGTTATGGTGCACGTGCTGGGTCCCCTAAAGGCACGTTAAACATTCAAACCGTGTATTTGTGCATGACCTGCGGCAGCCTCAAAGCTTCTGTATTCATCCATTTTCTCCTCTTTGAGAGGAGCCTAATGATGCTTAATGAGATAATGTATGAATCATGCTCGACAGTGGGGACTCAATACATGTTGTTCTATTCCTGGTTTCCTTTCACTCCTCTCAAAATGTTTCATGTCAAAAAATACTTCTTGTATAATACATTGACCAAAAAAATGTAGGTCACAGCCCTTCAGAAACATTGTAGTTAGGGAGAAAATTACACACAAGAGAGTCAAACAGCAAACCTTAAATGTCTCTGATCATGAAAGGAAGGTCAGGGTCATCCCTTGATTCACATAAGGTCCTGACATGATCCTCTCCATTGCAGCAATTCACTGAACTCTCGGGCTCCAATGGGGTGGTTGTACGCTCAAAAAGTCCAAGCACCTTCACTTGCAATTGAAGGTTGTACTGGTTTCAAAAATATCCCTCGAAAATTCATGTTCACCGCGACCCTTAGAATGAGACCTTATTTGAAATAGGGTTTTTGAGGTGTAATCAGTCAAGATATGGTGAGGTCATACTGGATTAGGGTGGGTCCTGATCCAGTGACTGGTGTCCTTGTAAGAAGAGGGAGATGAGACACAGACACACAGAGGGTCAACCCAGGCGAAGACACAGAGACATACCGGGAGAGCACATTTGGCAGTGGGGGCAGAGATTGGAGAGGTGCAGCCACACACCAAGAATCACCAAGGATTTCCAGCAACACCAGAAGCTGGAAGAGGCAGGAAGGATCCTCCCCTGGAGCCTTCAGAGAGAGCATGACCCTGTGGACACCTTGATTTTGAACTTCCGGCCTCTAGAGCAGTGAGATAATACATTTCTCTTGTTCAAGTCATTCAGGTTGTGGTTCTTTGTTACGGTGGCCCTAGAAACAGCTACAGAGGTGTTGCTCTCTGTCAAAGTTCCAACCATGCCTCCAGCACTGTCACGCTGTCCTCCACAAGGCCACATTGTCCTGGAGCATGGACACTTCCAGGCACCTCCAGGCCTTGTTTATGATGCTTTTTACACCTAGATGGAACTTCTCTTCCCATACTCTCTTCCACCCACACTTCTAGCTTTTTGATTTATTTAGGGGCTCTACCCAAAACCCAGGAGAAGGAATTAAGAGCAAAATTTTTTTTGCTCTTAATTTTTAAAAAATCAAGACTCTCATTTTTGGTGGATGTGTATCTTTTGTTGGGGATGTTTTGTACAGTTGTTGGAAGCACTTTTTGATCCTGTTAGCCATAAATAGCCATGATGTTCTTTAGCATTTAACCAATTGAGAGGTAATAGCCTATATAATCCTTTGATTTATTTAGTCAATCAGGAAGAAATGATGCTCCATGTGAGATGTTTTATTGCTTTTTTTGGACTTTGGAGGGGGGCCTTAGAAGGTGTTTGAATGCATGTGTTTTAAATTTTTCCCAAGTGTGGAGCTATGTTAGTAACGTAATGCTATTTGGCAAACTAGCCCATAACTCAGTGCTGAAAGGAATAACCATTGGTCCCTTACTGTTCTGTGGTATGGATGGTGCTCAGCTGGGCAGTTCTGTTCACTTCACTTGGTGTTACTCATGTGGCTGCGAGATGACTTCACTTACATATTTGGTGCTTCTGTTGGAATGGCTGTCATTGCTGACGGCTGGCCAAATATTTTCTTTCTCCACGTGGTCTCTCCAGCAGCCTAGCCACTCCTCTTTACATGGTGTCAGACTTCAGTTGCTTCTTAGTGAGCAACTAAAGAGGGCTTAGGAATGCACTCATCCACACAGTTGTATTCTTGGCCGGTCACACTTTCTCTGCACTGCTCATTTGTTGGTCTGGTAGGAAGGCCCAGTGCGAGCAACCTTGAACCAAATCTCCATTCTAGCTGGTCTTGCAATCCAAACTGGGCTTTGTGGGATTGTCTGGTTTACGAAGCTAAAATCACCTTGGCCATTCTCTGTGTTGTAATCAATCCAGAATTACTTCCTGAGGAAAACTTTGAATCTGTCTTTGGATACTGCCTCTGAACTCTTTCCTGGGAAAGAGAAATGCCTTGGGTTGCATTAATTTGACCCCAAATAGAATTTAATTCACTAAAATGTGTTTTGGTTATTGTGCCTTAAATTGACAGTAAAGGGCACCATTTTCCATACAAGGTTTTCTTACAGTACTGATGTTGTTATGTACCTTGTTTACTATGCCACAGGGAATCATCTCTATGTTCTGGAGAAATATATGTCAGGGCTTAGTTAAATTAATCTGTGCTTCTCTGGAAAACTAGTTTTTTTTATTTTTTATTTTTTATTTTTTTTGCATTGCCAATTGGGCAATAGATTGTTTTTCCTCTTATCTTTGGCTGGTTGCAAGTGCAGTCAGTGCCCAGTTCCCAAGTGTTCAGAAACATATGATATTTATTTGTATGATATATATTTGTGTGATATATATTTTATGATATATGCTTTTATGATATATATTTTTATGACATATTTGTATGATATATATTGTTATGATATATTTGTATGATATATTTTTGTGTGATATGTATTTTATGATATATGCTTTTATGATATGTTTTTATGATATATATTTGTATGATATATATTTTTATGATGTTTTTATGATATATATTTGTATGTCATATATTTGTATGATATATATTTGTGTGATATATATTTTTATGATATATGCTTTTATGATATATATTTTTATGATATATATTTGTATGATAAATATTTTATGATATGTTTTTATGATATGTATTTGTATGTTATATATTTGTATGATATATATTTTTATGACATATGTTTTTATTATATATATTTTTATATGTTTTTATGATATATATTTGTGTATATATTTGTATGATATATATTTTTATGATATATATGTTGAGCACTGGCTGAACTCTCACTTTTATCTTATGCTTTCTCTCCTGTTGTCTCATGTCCTTAAATTCCTATTAGTCATTTCCAATGATATATGTATCTTGTCTTTGTCATTTTGTTCTTATAACTTCTTGTGTAATTTCTTAGACATGGTAAATGCTTTATTATACATGTTCATTGCCTATTAGCCACTTAATGTCTTCAACAGTCCTAGGGCATGCTTTAAAAATCACTTTTGTGCCACAGACGTTCTCCTCCTGGTTGGTTACCTAGAAATGTTTAATTGCTTTTCAGGTAACAGTCCAAAGATGGTGGATAACCTTTGTGAAGTTTTTGTAACTTTAAGAAAGATAGACAGGTACTCCTTCTCCTGTGCTCCCTGTTTTCATTCCTCACCTCTCAGCCTAAATGCTTGACTCATAATTATTGCATAATAAATATTGTAGTGATGGCAGTGGTGGCCTGCCTCGAGCAGTGGCAGCTGGTCTCGAGCAGCTGCTACCATCACACTGGCTGTGGCAGAGAGGCATGGCCGGGGTTGCACACTCTGTAGAGCCGGCAGGAGCCGGAGACAAGTGGGAGCCCCCACGCTTTCCAAGTTGGTGGGACAGGAGCTTCCTGGGTGCAGCTGCAGCCACCCAAATCCTGGCTGCAGACTTGGGCCTCTGGCTCCACAGAGCCAGCCCCATGCCTCCTCAGCTACCTTGGCATTCTGGGTGCCAGTGAGCATAGGAGGGAAGCTGAGGGGGTGTGGAGGGCAGCTTGGCACTGACCTGCAGGCACCCCTTGGCACCTACAGCCTGGGTGCCATGAAAGGCAGCAAGAGGCAGACAAGTTCTTGGGTAGAAGGGGGTGGGTCCCTGGTGAAGCTCCACCTTCAGGCCAGGGAGAGACTGAAGGCTATGGACTGGACTGCTGGTCCTGCAGACTGGAGTGGGAACTTGTGCTGCTTTTTCTGCACTGCCCATGGACCAATCAGCAAGCACTTCCACCCCTGCGAGGCGCATAAAAGCTCCAGGCTCAGCCACAACTGAGCAGACATCAGAATGACCAGCTGCAGAGAGGAGCTACCCTCTCCAGGGTTTCCTCTGAGCTATCATGTCTCTCAATAAAGCCCTTCTTCACCTTGCTCACCTTCCACTTGTCTGCACACCTAATTCTTCCTGGATGCAGGACAAGAACTTGGGACCCGCTGAATGGCAGAGCTGAAAGAGCTATAACACAAACAGGGCTGAAACACACTCCTTGCTCACCATGTTGAGGGTGAAGAAAAGGAGAGAAGAGCTGTGGCCCTTCAGGGAGCCCAGACATGGAAGCTCCCTAAACCATGGCTGTGACTCCCTCTGCCCTGTTGTTCCTGGAGTCTCCAGGCTTCTGGGCACCACCGCATTCCTTAGTGGCACCTGTGGAAGTTGCTTGTGGTGCACCTAGTCCAGCTGCAGCCTTGCAGAGAACTGGCACCCATGCCAGCACCTGGAGCTGCCCACTCTGCTGCAATAGCCAGAGTGCCTGACTGTGCACAGTGGCCAGACCCCATGCTTGCTTGCTCACATACCCCTCACTGCTCCATGCCTGGCTTGCCCTTGGGAAGTGTGGGACCCAGGCTGGTAGTGTGAGCTGAGCACAGCCTGCCAGGCCAAGTGGGTGGGATGAGCCCAGTGGGCCTCAGCAAAACTCAGGCAAAGGTGCCACCAGTCACAGAGGTTTCTGGTCAGAAAAGCAACACCCCAAGCATCCCATCGCAGTAGGATGACTGATTGAGTGATCATAGTTTTTGCTGAATGTAGTTTACACATGATCTATTTCTCGCATAACTAAGAGGTGAGAGTTTTCTTTTTCCACTACTAATGGCAGCTGTTGGCTTCTTGTCTGTCACTCTGCCACATCTTGTAGCAGCTCCACCCAGACTATCCCAGGGAAATTCCACACTACATCGATATCTACGCTGACACAGAAAAGGTCGGGTCTTCTACCTAACCAGAAATCCAACCGTGGTGGTATGGTTTTTGCTTTGCACACCACCGAAACTGTGAGCCAAATGACCAAAAAAGCCTTTAAAATGTATCGATTGTCGTCAGAATTTATAATAAATTTTTATAAACAGCCTCTGGATTTCTGGTTCAGTAAATTGTTCTTGGCTGTGTGGATGCTTTCAGTGCAATAAATTACTCAATAGCCAAGAGTTTCCCAAGAGCTTCAAGTGTTAGTTCTGATCCCTTTACATGTGCAAATGCTGAAATCGTAGAATGTGTAATATTTGTTATGCTAGTTATTTCCATATGGTACCGAAATATATAATACTCAGGTTAACTTCTGTAAGCTGAGACCATTTGCGTGCCTGCCATATTCAGCATTTTCTTGTGTTCTCATACAGAGTTGGTCCTCAAATATTAGAGGAGAAGAAATCCAGGAAATTGGAGATGTTTACAAAATTTGGAAATACATGTGATTCTGGTTACTTCAGCCTCAGATGTTTTGCTTAGAAAAATTTGTGAGAAAAAGTGCTTGGTGATTGAAATTTTTAGCTTTCACAAACTTACGTATTTATGATTTTAATAAATATCCTCAGTTTGACAGTACTTCATAGTACCTTATAAATGCATTTAGAAATTTCTTAAGAATGCGTATCTGAGATCACTTTCTAGGTTAAGAGGAAAAAAACAAAGAAATGGCTTATTTTTAACATAATGGCATTGTTGAAATTTTTAGTTTGTGTCACAATCCTAAAAATTTTGTAGATGTGAAGCACTTCTAGAAAACTACAGAAAGCAGTCATGTAGATGGCCACTATTTTATAGTGAAAAATGTGGAAAAATTACAGAAGAGTTTTATTTTTATGACTTGGTAGAAAGAGAACCAGGCAAGCATTTGGGGACGTGAGGTTAGCCTGAGCTTGACCCCTGTCATTCAAGACTGAACAGAGTGGCCTCCCAGACCCCTTCCTTCCAGAGGCAGCCATGCTCTCTGAGTTCATTTTTAATTCAAGAAGTTGATTGGACATTTGTTCAGCTTTGGCACTGATACCAATGGTTCTTGCTCAACAAAAAAAGGTGTAAGAAGAGACTGAAGCCCTCTAGCAGTCCTCAGGCATCTTTACCACAGTGACCCCCAGCACTCAAGCCCATAAATTCTGGATTACTTAGCCCATGTCCAGAGCAGTTTCAGGACCCAAGGGGAATTATACCTCTCAGCCCCAGATAGAGGCTCTTGCTCATGTTACGTGTCAGTTTGATAAACGAGTTAGCTCCTGAATGAAAGGAAGCTGCACTTGTTCGGGGGTTTAAAAATGTCACCAGTCTAAGAGCAGATATTTCTCAATTTCTAGAAAAAGATATGGAGGAAGAAGAAAATTTAAAGTAACAATTTGGGAAACTCTTGGTCAGATTCCTTTCTGGGGACTTGTTTATGGACCCCGTAATTGATGGCTTTGTTTTCCTTTCTTCGGAAATAAAATGAAGTTTAAAAACTACATCCATACGTCTCACGATGCTTTCTGTGATAACTCACCCACGACACCCACAGTGTTTCTGCTGGAGAACAGCAGGGCCTCCTGGCACCTCAGACGCTGTGGGACTCGTAAGTGGAAATCGCCACAGCCACTGCTTCTGCCTCAGGGGAGGCCATTTCCTGCCTCGGAAGCCTGATGGTCTCCTGGGGTGTCAGCTAAGCACCTGGAAGAATGCTCCTCTACCTGTTCCTGGTTAGCCAAAAGCATCATAGCCTGAATGGAGGATGGAAAACAGAGCAGGAAAAAGGTGAAGATTGGATGAATATGGCCTCACATCCCTCCATGGGGGTCCCAGGAAGGCATGCAAGGGACTTTCTCAAGCCCAGCCCCTCTCTGTGATAAGTGTGAGGGCACCGGCCCAGGTGACAGCTGGCAGATGACCTATACTTAGTGTCGGTGAGAAATCTTTAATAATTGCCAAGTAGATGGAAGCCGATTAAGAAGCCTTACTTCAAGAAAGAGGCCACTTGAAAAGGAATGAAGATGCTGGGTTCTGTCACCACTTCTGCTCCTGATGACTCCTCCAGTTGGTGGTGAAGAGAGAATGCAGGGCGTGTGTTCTCAAGGTGCCCCGGTGCAGCATCTCAGGACTGCGTGAGTGGGAGCAGCAGGGCTGCACCAGGTGATGTGGGAAGAAGCCAGGCATTGACTCTGCACAGCCACCTGCCTGCTGGGTATGCACAGGGAAGGTGATTTCGCTGGCAACAGGATTCAGGGGTGTGTGTGTGTGTGTGTGTGTGTGTGTGTGGCTGAAGGGTAAAGTGTAGACATATCTAAAAATGATGTACTCCAAGATTCAACAGAAATGCTTTAAAAGTTTTGTATTGCATATAGGAGAAGATAAATCTCATTTGAGTCAAGATCAAGAAAGTTTTTGGAAAGAACAAACTTAGTTAAAAAGAAATACAAAGAGGTAAAAAGAAAATGTCAGATTTTACAATCTGCAATGAACTCCCAAGAAAGGGTTACAACAGCTGAAAGCACAATCACATTCTTGCAATGTGTGCTAGAAGCAGTGAGGAGACAGACAGTGTAGGGCAGCTAGTAGGGGCTGTGGAGTACGCCCTTGGAAAGCTTGCGGGAATCCGGGGGAAGTGGAAAGAAAGATGAGAGATTAGTTAATAAACACGGGCATAGAGAGTGAAGAACCGACTTAACTAAGAAAACAAAATCAAACGAATTTGAGGTAATCGTAAGAAGAGTTTCCTGAATGGAAAAGAAGTTGAACGTGCTTTGAGAGGGCTCACTCACGAAGAAGAACAAGAGGAAACAGAGTAAACAAACTGGAGTGTGGTGGTGCATTTGGCACTCTTCCCAAACTCTGGGAGACAGCGATAAACTATCTGATCGAGGGTAATGTGACTAATAAGGATGATGATGTCGATATGCACATATACAGTGGAGATTTGTATCCCCAAAGTGACTACATCCATGGAAATATTTCAGTATTCGAGAAACAGATGCTTTTAGGATCTGATACACTAGAAAGAAAAGTGCAGTAAATACACACACACATTGGAAAGCACACAAGAGCTACCACCCTGTTTTCTGCGTCCCCGGTGTGGACCCTGTGTGCACTACTGCAAGTCGAGGGGGTCTCACGGTGAAGGAGCTCCTGGGGAGATTCCTGTGATGAGTGGGGTGGGAACTAAGCCAAAGGAGGGAGGTAGGATGGAAAATTATGATCCTGGTTACTTGAAAGTGGTGGGCAAGATGGTTTTATGGTGGGATTGACTATAAAGAGAATGTGCCACAAGAGAAATCAATGAGCCTGAAGAATAATCAATTACGTTAGATTAAATTCCAGGAGGATCAAACCAGCAAATCCAGGAAACAGCACATGTGGAAACAATGCAGATAAGATTACTACACTCCATGCTAGTCAAAGTTGTCTAGTTAAAACCCAAAGCACCACAACACAAGTAAATGAACAACTTGCTATTTTTTTCAGAGCTGGGTGTGCATGGAGAGTAGTATATCCACTGCTAGGACAGCACGAGTTTGTTGCACCATCTTCTGACTGTTTTTTTCCTAGTCTTTGATTATCCCCCAACACCTATCCCATTCCTCTATTCAACATAAAGTAACGGGGTGTGCATGTGTTCAGGTATAACATTTTCTTTTACCTTCTAAGTTGTCAACTGTATGTTTTGATCAACATCAAATAAAAAGGAGCTGAGAAGAAAAATTGGTTGTTAGAAAATACACTTTTTTCTTCATAGTGACATGCTTACTCAGATTTTTATGTTGATATTTCAGGAAGTTACTTTGATCTGAATGTTTAACAGTAAACAAAGCAAACAAAAATAAAAACCTTGCATTTTTTTATTGTATAATTTCAATATTTTGCTTTGATCATTTTTATTTGTGCCTGTCATTTATAGGGTCTTCTCTGTCTTTCAATAGGAGTGAATGATTCTAACGAAACTGATCCTATGTAAATTCTCCTTCAAGTCTAGCACGTTGTTTAAGAAGTGTCTTTTGAAAAAGTGTACAGGTCTTTAAAACATCAAGGTTGTGAAAGACAAAGAAAGACCAAGGAGATGTTTCCAATTAAAGGAGGCTGAAGAGACAAGACAGCCAAGCACAGCGTGAGATCCTGGGCTGCAGCCTGGACTGGAAGCCTGCCTGTTGTTAGTTTCCCTATAGAGAGAGTTAGTGGAACACCTGGCAACATTTGGAGAAGGTCTGTCGATTAGATACCAGTACTCTATCAAGGTTAGTTCTTGATTTTAATAATTGGACTGTGGTTACATAAGATAATATACTTGCTTTTAGAAAATGCACACTGAAGTATTTATGGGTAAAATGGCATTACATTTATGGCATTATGTATGCAATTGTGGCAGGCAGAATTCTAAAGGCAAAGACAATCAAGGAAATAAGAAAGACTCAAATACGTTATGTTAGGATTAGGGATGGCTATGTAAGCAAAGATAGAGAAGAGATTGGAAAAATTATAAGCATATATTCTGCGCAACTCCCTAATATGAAAATTAGAAAATTATGTCAAATTATCAAATCAGGCTTAAAAAAAATCATAAATTGTACCCTTATGAAGCTTTGCTAGTGATTCAAAAGGCACAGATAATCACAAGGCTGTGTTGAAGCAAGAATACTAAGACCACCAGTGTGATCACAAGTTGTTAATTGCCAAGATTTATCGTGTAAAGTTGTAGTCATGTGCTGAGCATTGCTTTCACAAAGAAAGGATTTCAATCATGAATACATCTCCATTTTATACTATGATAATTATACCTTTGACATTAACATTTTCCAGGGGCCCCATTGCAATACGAATCTATAAATCCTGTGCTTACTTACCATATGTAACTTAGGTAGATCAGGGACAGCCTGCTAAAAGCATTCTATAGTTGAGGATGCTCCATTATCTTTCCACCAGTAAATATCATGAAGAAATCTGATTCATATCTTTACAGGGAGATTTGACTGGGTGGTTTCTTCAATTTTTCTTTGTTTTCCGTGGGTCTCTGAGAGAGAGAACAGGTTGCAGAGCAGCAGCTAACCCTTTTCTTGACAAAACCCACAATATCCCCTGGTTTGTCTAGGAGTATATTATTTTATATCTGTTTTCTTTGCATCCACCTGGTTAGCATTCATTTTTACCCTCAAAAGTGCTCCACTTCAGAAAACACCTTGCCTGTTCTTTGTACTTATAATCAATCATAGAAGAATTTTTTTAAATGCACCAATACTAGGTAGTTTTATGCAAATAACTTCAAAAATGTAAAGAGAATTATTGTGCCATATATATTATTTCAGAGAGTAGTAGATATGATGGAAAACTTTCCAATAGTTTGCTTTATAACAGAAATAGCCCTAAGACTATTACAGTACAAGGACTGCACAAATAAAAATTAGTACAGATCAATCTATGTTTATTGGCTTTTGTAGCATGACTGGACATAAGAAGCAATTGTTCAAATAAAAAAATTCATCTTTGGTTCTGTTATTTGTGTCTGATTTTCCTCTGTGCTGGCTTCTTCCCAGGGCAGGCACTGTATTAGTCTGTTCTCACACTGCTATAAAGAACTGCCCATGACTGGGGAATTTATAAAGGAAAAAGGTTTAGTTGACTCACAGCTCTGCATGACTGGGGAGATCTCAGGAAACTTACAATCACAGTGGAAAGGGAAGCAAACATGTCCTTCTTCACATGGTGGCAGGAGAGAGAAATGCCAGGCAAAGGTGGGGAAAGTCCCTTGTGAAATCATCAGATCTCATGAGAACTCACTCACTATCATGAGAACAGCATGGGGGAACCACCCCCATGATCTATCTAATCACCTCCCACAGGGTCCCTCCCCCAACATGTGGAGATCACAATTCAGATTACAATTCAAGATGAGATTTCAGTGGCGACACAGTGCCATATCCTATTAGGTACTCCTCATGTGTATATCAGTTACCTAATACATACCAGTAAGCTAAGTATTCATGCTGAACACTATCCATATCAATGTTGTCTCTCATGTTAATAATAAAACTTAGTCTAAACCTTCTTTAGTCTGCTCATTGATCACAACAAATATCTAATGGGTGGTAAAGACAAAGGAAAAGCCAACAGCCCCTCTGAAATCTTGGTCAATCAAAAGTTTCAATAGCAGCAATTCTCATTAAAACAAGACAGAAAGGTGAATTATAAGGAGCTTAGGAAAGGACTTTTTTTTTTCTGAATGAAGGCAGATTTGTATAAGAATATTCACATGACTATCCACATTTAAATATTTTGTTCATGTCTCTATAATATCCCACACTGCCTTTCATCATGGAAATTTTGTAGAAGGCTGTCAGCTGTACTGCATTTTTAGCTGTTTAAGAGACCATGGTGCACTGCTTTTATCACCCAGAATTCCCTTTGCATAGGGGCAGCCAATACATGTTTGTGCAACAATTGAATGAATTCATCATCATGTTCTCCAATCTCTCCTGTCTTCAAAAGTTTGATATTTAAAGCTTTCTCCCATTTGACTCTTATTTCGTGCAGCATCCATACGAAGATCCTGATAAGAGCTCTAATTAGGCCATGTTACGTTCTGCTTAAAAACAGAAACAGCTTCTGGGAAAGAATGCTTTCTTATTTAATAAGTGAGGGAGGTCTGCTAAAATTATATCATTAGCTAACAAACCAGTTGGTATCATTCTTGTTTTCACAATGCAGGTCAGTGTTTGCAGGTCTTAAAAATGTCTTCACCAGTATTTCTTAATGTTTTTGACCTATGGACCAGAAGTCAGACAGTGGGGCAGCCACCAGGACCACACTGTCTGGACCCCAGACATTCTGCTCTGCTGGCTGCTCACCCCACAAGTCCTGAGATGCCCCTTGGGATCCAGCGGGAGCTCTGGTTGTCTGGTGGCAGACTTACATCCCAGCGGCTCTAGAGACCCAGGTTGCTTCCTCCACTGACTTTGCCACAATTGTGCCTTAACGTATTTCTGCTCCCGTGCCTCCCGCTCGCTCCACACTAACACTTTCTCTGTGCTCTGCCTCACGAGCTCCACCACTTGCCCTCTCCCTGCATTATGTCTGCTCCTGCCCACCACCTTTGTACATCTCCCATTTATATTCCCAGGGAAGATTTCAGTGGGGGTCACTTGGGGTAATTTGTCCCTAGTCCCCTGCGTAGATGTCTGCCTTTGGTTCAGGCACCAATCCTTGGTCCGCTCGGTTGTGGGAGGGTGGTAGGAAGCATGGGTTAGCAAACAGCTTTCAGGTTCTGTTAGTAACATTGTTAATCAGCAGTAGCTAGAGATGAGTTACCTCTATAACCTGACACCAAGTGCACTGTTATAACTTTCAAAAAGCCAAGACTCAATTCTGCCTCCCATGTATTTATTAGTTGTCAGGCTCCAAAGCAGATAGACATTGCATTCTGTGGTCCAGTGGAGTCCAGAAACGTGTCCATGGGTACAAGTGGCAAGCCCAACCGTACTGATGCACAGCAGGTGAACACCAAAACTGGGGCTTCGCCTGGGAGAGTGCTTGGCCTCACTCAGAAAAGAATTTAAGAGCAAGCTGGCAGTAAAAGAAAGTTTGTCAGAGCAACAGTGTACAGCAAAATGGCTATTCCACAGAGCAGGGCTATCTCATAGACAGAGCAGGGCTATCTCATAGACAGGGCAGGGCTATCCCATAGACAGAGCAGGGCTATCCCATAGACAGAGCAGGGCTATCCCATAGACAGAGCAGGGCTATCTCATAGACAGAGCAGGGCTATCCCATAGACAGAGCAGGGCTATCCCATAGACAGAGCAGGGCTATCTCATAGACAGGGCAGGGCTATCCCATAGACAGAGCAGGGCTATCCCATAGACAGAGCATTTGGTTGTCCATTGACTTAGCAGGAGGATAACCTCTGAGTTTATGTGAGTGTGGATGTGTAGCGGGCCTACATCTCTTGAGTATTAGCCTCTCTGTTGTCTATTTTCTTATTCCCTTTTTCTCGTTTGTTGGTACCTAATAAGCACTTCTAGCTAACATCAAACTGAAAGCAAAGTCCCAAAGACTCTTTAACCCAAATGTGAGTTGTCAAGACTCAGAAACTTGGTTCCTGAACAGGTTTTTTGCCTCAAAGACTAAGTCATCCTGATACAGGAGGAAAAAAAAAAAACACCAAAAACAACAGATACAGGGTTGAGAAATGAGCCACAGAGAGAAAGAGGGAGCTGTGTTCTTGATTTACAGGATTTCTGTTCCCAATGACCAGTGAGTGGTTCAGTGGCCTAGTGTGGGTGGCCCAACCCCACATCACCTGGGGACTCCTTGCCCTCCATAGATGGGATACTTGTAGGTAAGACCCTTGGGCAGAGGCTGGCACTTGGGCAGCTTGTGAAGACATGGGGGCCCAAAAGCAAACTTCCATCCCTTGGCCAAGGTGGAATAGACAGAATTGGCTAAAAAATCTCCCATGGGCTGTGGCCATGGTGGACTCACTAACATTGTTACAATAGTTTATTTCTAATACTTGAAGTTTAAGGTGCTAAAGGACAATTTGTATTGCGTAGAATAATTGACACCTATTTAGAGTGAGAGGAAGCAGGTAGGTCTCCCTCAGGCTTCCGGGCCAGGAAGCGGGTCAATGATAATGGGTACCCAAATTTAATCAGTTCAACTAAAAAACATCTACTGTGTGCCAGGCAGTGTGACTCATTCAGGAAATATGAAGAAGAGGGTGGGAAGTGACTAGTAGAAGAGAAATAGAACCCTGAAACCAAGTTATGCCAAAACTAAGTGCTTCATTGACTCCATTAACCAGGGCCTTTGAAATTGTTTTAACCATATTTTTAATTGGCACCCAGTACATACATATAAATATAACACTAAAGATATCTTTCTCCTCACTAAGTCTCTAAGGCTCAGATAGTTTTATTAATAAGTTCTACTAAACTTTTAAGAAATAATTAATTCCTGCTTTAGATAAGTTATTTAAAAAAGACCAAAACCTGCGCCTTTTCTTTGAGACAGGGTTTCACTCTGTCACCTAGGCTGGAGTGCAGTGATGTGATCAGAGGTCACTGCAACCTCGACCTTCCAAGCTCAAGTGATCCTTCTATCTCTCATCCTCCTGAGTAGCTGAAACAACAGGCACACTATGCCTGGCTAATTTTTGTATTTTTTTGTAGAGACAGGGTCTCACTATGTTGCCTAGGCTGGTCTCAAACTCCTGGACTCAAGCAATTTGTCCGCCTCTGCCTCCCAAAATACTAGGATTATAGGCATGAGCCACCGTGCGTGTTCCCACTTTTCATTCTATAAATAGATAAGGTCGATCCACCCCAACAATTATAGGCATAGTTCATTTTGAACACAGATGTAAATATCTTAAATAAGATAGAGTTAAGAAAACCCAAGTGTATGATAAAAAGTCACAATAATTAAATAAGACTTACTCATGAATGCAAGATGACACACCATCATAAATATATCAACAGAATTTATTACATCAGCTAAGAGTAAAGTATAAAACGCAGAATTATTTGAATTGATGCAGAAAAACTTCTTGATCAATTCAACAGATATGTATAATAAAACTGGTTAACTGGAAATAGAAAGGAACTTCTCCAACTTGTTAAAGTTGTCTACTCTAAAAGTTATGTTAAATGTTACACAGATTAGGGGCATTTTTAACATTTTCTCTGAAATTGTAAATGATGTAAAGATGCCCATCATCACTCCTGTTAATTAACACTTGTATGTAAGCTCGCCACCAACTACAAGGAAAAATGAATAAGTAGGAGAGGTAAGACTTGAAAGGAGACAAAACTGTTATTATTTGCAGATAATACAATCATCTGTCCAAAAAAATCCAACTATTAGAACTAGTAAGATAATTGAACAATTCCTTTAGATAAGAACAACTTAAGAAATCTTGGTATCTTCTACACTGACAATGCAAACTAGGAAATATAATAAAATATCATTACAAATACCAGTCAAAACTAGAGAATTTTAGGAATTAATCACTAATCCATAGAAACTTTATAGAAAAAAATTTTATTTATTTATTTTTTTGGCTGAGCACAGGGGACTTTATTGATGGTACAAGACAAGGTGGGACTTCCTAGGCCCCTTCCTCTTCAGGGGGTCTGTATGGAAACTGTGAGGAGGGGAGATTCTCACTGTGACTGGGGACTGAGTGTGTCAGGGACTCCCCATCAGTGAGGGCCTTGCTCTTCCTCTTGTGCTGTCACTGGGGCTGGTGGTTCAGGGGTCTTACTCCTTGGAGGCCTTGTGGGCCATGAGGTCCACCACCCTGTTGCTATAGCCAAATTCACTGTCATACCAGGAAATCAGCTTGACAAAGTGGTTGTTGAGGGCAATGGCGGCCACAACATCAAAGGTGGAAGAGTGGGTGTCGCTGTTGAAGTCGAAGAAGACAACCTGGTGCTCGGTGTTGTAGCCCAGGATGCCTTAGAGAGGGCCCTCTGACGCCTGCTTCACCACCTTCTTAATGCCATCATATTTGGTAGGTTTTTCCAGATGGTAGTTCAGGTCCACGACTGACGTGTTGGCAGTGGGGACACAGAAGGCCATGCCGGTGAGTTTTCCATTCAGCTCAGGGATGACCTTGCCTACAGCCTTGGCAGTGCCAGTAGAAGAAGGGATGATATTCTGGAGAGTCCCACCACCGTCATGCCAGTTTCCCAGAGGAACCATCCACAGTCTTCTGGGTGGCAGTGATGGTGTGGACTGTGGTCATGAGTCCTTCCACAATATCAAAGTTGTCATGGATGATGTTGGCCAGGGGTGCTAAGCAGTTGGCAGAGCAGGAAGTATTGCTGATGATCTTGAGGCTGTTGTCATACTTCTCATGGTTCATGCTCATTACCAACATGGGGGCATCAGCAGAGGGGGCAGAGATGAAGACCCTTTTAGCTCCTCCCTGTAAGTGAGCCCCAGCCTTCTCCATGGTGGTAAAGATGCCGGTGGACTCCACAATGTACCCAGCACCAGCATCACCCCATTTGATCTTGGAGGGATCTCGCTCCTGGAAGATGGTGATGGGATTTCCATTGATGACAAGCTTCCCGTTCTCAGCCTTGATGGTGCCATGGAATGTGCCATGGGTGGAATCATATTGGAACATGTAGACCATGTAGTTGAGATCAATGAAGGGGTCACTGATGGTGACAATATCCACTTTACCAGTTAAAAGTAGCCCTGCTGACCAGGCACCCAATACGACCAAATCCGTTGACTCTGACCTTCACCTTCACCACGGTGTCTCAGGGATGTGGCTGGCAGTGCGAGAGGAGATGAGGCTGTCTGCTGAATTGGAGGAGGAAAGAGCTGAAAAAAAACATTAATGAGTGACACAGAAAGTTCAATGGAGAGACAATCCACGCTCTTAGATGGGACATATTTGTATTATAAAGATGCTGGTTTTCCCCATATCAAAGTATGAATTCAAGACAATTTCAATAAAAATTCCAGTTGAATTGTTTTGAGGAAGGAAAATACATTACCATAATATTTATATGAAAGTTTACAGGTACACATAAAAGTAAGTACAATTTGAAATAGAAGCACAAATAGATGAGACCTGCCCTACCAATCTATGAAGACATATTACAGTGTTAAGATTTTAAAGAATTTGTATTTTACCAAGAACAGATAAATAATCCAGTGGGACAATATGTTAAGAGACAGATTCCTGTATTTATATAGGCATTTAGCATATAATCAACCTGGCAACCCAAGTCAACAAAAAGTAGATTATTCAGTATTTGGTGTTTGGAAAATTGGCTCAATATATGGTGAAAAATATGAGAGAATTCCTACTTAACACCATACTCAAAGGTGGACTTCAACTGGATTAAATACACAAATGTGCAAGATTAAACTCTAAAGTTCACACAAGATAATGTAGGGGATTATGTCAGGCTGTTCTTGCATTGCTATCAAGAAACTTAAGATTGGGAAATTTATAAAGAAAAGAGGTTTAATTGGCTCACAGTTCTATAGGCTGTACAGGAAGCTTGGTGCTGGCATCTGCTGAGCTTCTTGGGAGGCCTTAGGAAGCTTACAATCATGGCAGAAGGTAAAGAGGGATCAGGCACATCAGATGGCAAAAGCAGGAGCAAGTGAGAGAGAGAGTGCGGGGAGGTGCCACATGCTTTTACGTGACAAAATCTCATTAGCACTCACCATCAGGAAGACAGCACCAAGCCACAAGGGCCTGCCCCCATGACCTGACCACCTCCTGCCAGGCCCCACTTCCAGCATTGGAGGTTATAATTCAGCATGAGATTTGGGTGGGGACAAATATCCAAACTATATCAGGGATTATCTTTGTGACATAGAGCTGGGGACAAATTTCTTAAATCAAATCTTAAAAACACAATTTTTAGGCAAAAAAAAATTGATGAATTTATTACATTCTGGTGGTGTTACAGTCAAAGTTGACAGATCAGAAAGATGTTTGTAATATCCAAAACCCTCGGTATCTAGCATAGATAGAATTTCCTTCAACTGACCAAGGAGGCAATGATAGAAGTTGCTGTGGTGTAAATGTTTGTTCCTTTCAAAACTTGTTAAAATTTAGTTGCCTTTGTAACAGTATTAAGATGTGGAACCTTTAAGACATGACTATTTGTAACAGTATTAAGATATGAAACCTTTAAGACATAACTAGGCCATGAAGGCCCCCCACTCATTGGTGTAATTGTTGTTTTTATAAAAGAATGAGAAGTTCAGCCCCCTTTTGATCTCCCTTGCCATCTTGCATTCCCCCAGATGATGAAACAGCAAGAAGGTCCTTGCTAGCATCTTGATATTGGACTTCCAGTCTCCAAATCTGTGAGCCAATACATTTCTGTTCATTATAAATTACCCAGTCTCAGGTATTCTGTTACAGCAGCACAGAGTGGACTAAGACAGAAATTGGTATAGAGAGTGGGATTGTTTCTATAACAAACACTTGAACATGTGGAAGCAGCTTTGGAACTGGATAATGGGCAGAGGCTGGAAGAATTTGGAGCATCAGATTAGAAAAAGCCTATATTGCTGAAAATGAGCATTAAGAATGATTCTGGTGAGGGCCTAAAAAATGAGAGCTGTAGGGAAAGTCTGAAACTTCTTAGAGATTACTTAGATAATCTCTAAGTAGTTGTGATCAGAATGTTGGTAGAAATATGTATGGTAAGGCAATTCTGATGAAGTCTCAGATGGAAATAAAGAACAAGGTATTGAAAACTAGAGAAAAGGCTATCCTTGTTATAAAGTGGCAAAGAATTTGGTTGAATTGTGGTCATGTCCTAGGACTTCATGAAAAGCAGAAGTAGAGGGCAATGAATTAGGAAGTCTGGCAGAAGAAATATCTAAGCAGTAAAATATTCAGAATACTGCATGGCTTCCTTTAACTGCATGTAGGAAAATATGAGAAGAAAAAATGATTTAAAGATGGAATTTATAATTAAAAGGGAAACAGAAGTTAGGGATCTGAAGGATTCTCAGCTTGATCCTAATAGAGAATGAAAGAGCATTTTCAGGTGAGGAAATCAAGGCTGTGGCCAAGTGGCCATTTGATAAGGAGATTAGTATGAACAGAATGAAGCCAAGGCTATTCATCAGGACAACGGAACAATGACCCCAAAGGTACTTCAGAGACCACCAGTACTGCCCCTCTTATCCCAGGTCCAGAGTGCCAAAATCTGGGACAAGAAAAATGGCAAAAGAGAGACCTAGAGTGCCTTCAGGAACTTGAAGTTCCCAACCGAAGGTCACGTTAAGTCTCTACTTTTGGCATTCAGAAACAGTGCTCTTTAGCCACTCAAGCTGTTGGTAAAGCAGGCCCAGATGTGGCTTGGGCCACAGCTGCAGAGGGTGCACCAGCAAACCTTGGCTGTGGCCACATGGTGCTAGTTCTGCAGATTCATAGAATGCATGAGCTGTGGCAGCATGGCTTCCACCAGCTAGAATTCAAAGAAGGTTGCAAACAGCCTTGGGGACCAGACAGAGATGTTGCAGGGATAGAACAACTACAGACAGCCCCCACGAGAGCAATGACCAGAGAAACTGTGGGGCCTAAACTGCCACAGAGAGTCCTCACTAGGACAAAGCCTAGTGGAGCTGTGGGGTCAGAGCCACCCCTGAGACTCTAGACCTGTAGAGCTCCCATTGTGAAACATCAGCATAGGAGAGTGAAAGACACAAGACTCCAACCTGTGAGAGCTGCAGGGTGGACTGAGCCCAACAAAGCTGTTAGAATAAGGCTATCTGACGTGCTGGGGCCCAATCCCAAACCTCCTCACCATCACTGTGTCCAGAAAGCAGGACATAGAATCAAACAAAGATTATTCTCAAGCTGTGAGATGTAGTATTGTTTGCCCTAACGGAGTTTGAACATGCTTACGACTTGTTACTCTTTTCTTCTTTCTTATTTCTCGTGTTTGAAATGGGAATGTCCCCCTTGAAAACCAGCACAAGACAAGGATGCCCTGTCTCACCACTCCTATTTAACATAGTATTGGAAGTTCTGGCCAACACAATCAGGCAAGAAAAAGAAATAAAGCATATTTGAATAGGAAGAGAAGAGGTCAAACTGTCTCTGTTTGCAGATGACATGATCCTATACCTAGAAAACCCCATCATGTCAGCAAAAAAAGCTTCTTAAGCTGATCAGCAACTTCAGCAAAGTCTCAGGATACAGAACCAATGTGCAAAAATTGCAAGCATTCCTATACACCAACAACAGACAAGCAGAGAACCAAATCATGAATGAACTCCCATTCACAATTGCTACAAAGAGACTAAAATAACTAGGAATACAGCTAACAAGGGAAGCAAATAACCTCTTCAAAAAGAACTACAAACCACTGCTCAAGGAAATTAGAGAGCACACAAACAAATGGAAAAACATTCCATGCTCATGGACAGGAAGAATCAATATCATGAAAATGGCCATACTGCCCAAAGTAATTTATGGATTCAATGCTATTCCCATTAAATTACCATTGACATTCTTCATATAAATAGAAAAAAACTACAATTCATATGGAACCAAAAAAGCCCATACAGCCAAGACAATTTTAAGGAAAAAGAACAAACCTGGAGGCATCACACTACCTGAATTCAAACTATACTACAAGGCTACAGTAACCAAACCAGCATTGTACTGGTACAAAAACAGACACATAGACCAATGGAACAGAATAAAGAACTCAGAAATAAGACCACACATCTACAACCATCTGATCTTTGACAAATCTGACAAAAACAAGCAATGGGGAAAGGATTCTCTATTTAATAAATAGTGCTGAGAGAACTGGCTAGCCATACACAGAAAATTGAAACAGGACCCCTTCCTCATACCTTATACAAAAATTAACTCAAGATGGATTAAAGACTTAAATGTAAAACCCAAACCTATACAAACCCTAGAAGAAAATCTAGGCAATACCAGCATGGACAAAGATTTCATGGTGAAAATATCAAAAGCAACTGCAACAAAAGCAAACATTGACAGCTGGGATCTAACTAAACTAAAGAGCTTCTGCACAACAAAAGAAACTATCATCAGAGTGAACAGACAACCTACAGAATGGGAGAAAATGTTTGCAATCTATCCATCTGACAGAGGTCTAATATCCAGAATCTACAAGAAGCTTAAACAAATTTACAAGAATAAAACAAACAACACCATTAAAAACTGGGCAAAGGACATGAACACACACTTCTCAAAAGAAGACATTTATGAGGCCAACAAACATATATACATAAAAAGTTCAACATCAGTGATCATTAGAGAAATGGAAATCCAAACCACAATGCGATACCATCTCACACCAATCAGAATGGTGATTATTAAAAAGTCAAGAAACAACACATGCTGGGAGGCTGTGGAGAAACAGGAACAGTTTTACACTGTTGGAAGGAATATAAATTATTTCAACCATTGTGGAAGACAGTGTGGTGATTCCAGCATTAGGTTGCACTGACACTGGAGATAAAAATCTATTCCTTTTACTACATTAAAATCCTTAATTATTTGAAAACAGCATTAAGCTGAACATCACCAGTTTCTTTAACCTTTCCCTCACCCTGTTTGCTCACACCTGGACCTATATGAGTTGGCCAATGCCCTCCCACAGTGAGCCAGCAGACCCTACCACACTGTTCTGGGTGAGTACATTGGGATTAACATCTCCCTTGCTTCTTGAACTTCTTTTAATGTGGTCCAAGAGCAGACCCACTGGGTTTTTGCTCAGTGGATTATGCTAGAAATTCCTGGGAAATTTCAAAGTCTCTAAATTACAAAATCCTTTAGTTATAAAGCACTGTTAAGTAGTGGTATTGGATTTAGACCATCATTTCAGACTGCTGAGGCTTGCGTTTTTTGTTGCTATTGTTGTTGTTGTTTGTTTGTTTTAAATTCAACCTACACTTTTACTATCTATCAGTTTCCTGTCTTGAATGAATGTGACCAGCAGGCCATTATCTTTCAAGACTCTTTTCTAAGACTATGTTGGAAACTCTGTGGCATTCCACTAGAGACCACCTTCCACTCAGTATTGTTCCATCAATTAGTATTCTGACCTCATGGATACACCCAGTCATACAAACATCCACCCTATATAGACATGGTTTCCATTCATAGACAAGAATAGTAAATTTTAAAATATCAGATGTACTAAGAGGTAAATTTTATGATTGTTAATATGATTTTTACTATACCTTCATGTAATTTTTCTTTCCATAGGAGTGCATGTTTGAAATGAAAATGGAAATTAGGCTGGGCATGATGACTCATGGCTGTCATCCCAACATTTTGGGAGGCTGAGGCGAGTGGATCATTTGAGGTCAGGAATTTGAGACCAGCCTGCCCAACAAGGTGAAACCTCGTCTTTACTAAAAACACAAAAATTAGCGGGGTGTGGTGGCAGGTGCCTGTAATCCCAGTTGCTTGGGAAGCTGAAAGGAGAATCACTTGACCCCAGGAGGTAGAGGCTGTAGTGAGGCAAGATCACGTCATTGCACTCCAGCCTGGCCAATAGAGCAACTCTTCTCAAAAAGAAAAAAAATAAATAAATTTAAAAAAAAAGGAAGAAAGAAAAAAAATTAATGGGAAAATGTGGCTGTGTATAAACTTTCACTGACAGACACATTTTCTGACAGAGCCACGTGGTGATGTGCAAACACGATTTGGATGAAGAGGAGCTGCTGGAAGCTGTGGAGTTGTTTCTGTGAAAAACGTTTAAGTGAGTCAGAATTTCTAGAGCTCAAGAGCGAGCGGGAGGAATTAGAAACAGAAGGTGCATTCATCAGGTTTGAGATGGTAGCAGAGGGGCCTGGCTGACTACTCTGTACCCTGTGAGCCTAATAAATATCATTCAAATTAATGCTCTAAGAATTGTATGCGCTCCAGTTCCTTTTTCAACCAGATATAACTTGGGAGTGGATAAATGTGAGAGAATTGAGGTCAGTATTTTTTTTAAAGGAATGCAGAAGGGAGGAACAAGAGAGAGGCTGATTCAAGTCAGAGACTTGAAAGAAATGAAGGTTTGATATGAGTGCCCTTGCAGGCTGAGAATGAAACAGGGCTGAATAAGCACAGAGAGGAGGCAAGGTTCAGGGTGAGCTCCTCTCACCTGCTGTATTTACAGGAGAGAAGACGATGGGCGAAGTTAGGGAAGATATTAATTGTATATCCAAGTTAAAAATTAGTAAATATCTGTCAAATTTCAAGAATAGAGTGAGCATGAGGTAATATGAAGAAATCGAAGGAGAGATTGAACGGTGTCAAATTGTCACTTAGAATATGGGCAAAGTAATTCCTACAGGTGGACAGGTGGACTATTCCATACTTTAGCAGCACAGAAAGGTTGAGAACGTAAGGACTCAGAACTTGGCCTGGTCAGCAATGTGGTTTTTCGCTCTTCCTTTTTCTGCTTCTATTTTCGGAGACATAGAATGGCTCTCATATCCTATCATTACATTAGATTGCCAACAAAACAGGACAGATTTCAGATTACAGTAAACGCTAGCATAAATGAGATGTTTTATTTTCAGAAAACATTCTCTATTTACATCATGAATTGTACTCGTTTTGTTTTTTCCACCCAATTGTATGCGAAAATACCACTAGTTTTGTTATGGAATTTTTCTATTTGATTTACTTGCACACTATAGTGGCAAAGAGGTGTACTGTTTAATGAGCCTAACTGAGGTAATGATTTGTCCTCACACACAAACTGCAAAACAAAATATTAATTCACAGACCTTGGCATGCAAGTAAAGAGAACTGGTAAATCAATTGTCACCATGTCTGTAATCAATTGCTTTGTACTGCCTCGGCAGCTCTTCTGTGCAAAAATCTTCATCTTCCTTTTGGATTAAGAAATGTGAAACCGTAACAGAGTCCATTCAGACATTTACAGAAATTAACATTAATATATTGAGAAACAAAAATATAACTAAAAGGATCATCAATTAGAATAATTCACACTGAATTCCTTTAGTTTCTGTTGGTATGGTTATAGGCTGAGAATAACATGACCAAAGATTGTAAAGGCCACAGATTTCTTTGTGGAGAAAATTGTAGAAGATGAATTTGAATACTGAGAAGGAAAAGTGAGTTGATAACACTGGATAGAAGAGAGAGGAGCGTGTGGGAGTAGGCTGACTGTGAGCTCCTTCCAGACTGGGCTCTGCCAATTGACGTCAGCCTGCCATGAGCCTCCCCCAGATTCTGCAGACCAGCTGGGCCGGCCAACTGTGCAGGCTGTGGAATTGGTGTTAAAATATTTGGATATGGCCATGGGGAGTGAATTGACTCTTAGAATCACAGACTGTTTTCAGTGCTAGCAGAAGCCTTGGAGATTAAACTCCTAAGAGAAAGGATAGTTTCCTGAATTCATTTTTTGTCATTTATGTAAGCCAGAAGAATTTATAATTTTAAATCAGATTTGAATTTAGTAATAAGATAAATGAGTTAACAGCTTTTGAAAATAAATTATTTTGTAAGTTCATATTGTAGGGCTCAAGAATATGACACTCAGTATATGGAGGAGAATCAGGAGATTTTTTTAAAACTGGGAATAACATATGGAGAAAGGGGAACTTAAAGCTAAGCCACCTAGACTCAAAGTCAGTCATCGATAGATCCAGCCAATAATTATTGGGCGCTTTCTGTGGGCCAGGCCATGCTCTAGGCACTGGAACAAACTCAGTGCCACAGAAGAAAACAAATAAAACTGCTTGCACTCATGGGACTGATAGTCTAGTAGAAGAGACAGAAAATTAAAAAAATAGACGTAAATAAGTAAATTGTTTAGTCTAAGATGGAAACAGTGTTTTAAAAAAGCATGTGAGAGTATTTGGAAGAGGCGTTGGGGGGCTGGGAGACAGGTGGCAATTTTAACAGAATGGTATAGAGTATTGGTCTTCTTGGGAGATAGTTATTTGGGCAATGACTTGAAGAAGGTGAAGGACTGAGCTGAGCAGACATTCGAAGGAAGAGCTCTCCAGCAGGGAAGCAGCTGCTGCAAATGCCCCAGGGCTGAACCACACTCAGGGGATTCAACAGTGAAGGGCGGTGTTGCTGTAGCAGGGAGCCAGGGCAGAAAAGCAGGAGACGGGAGCAGAGAGGGTGCTGAGAAAACCCATCAGGACCTGAGGCCATTGTACAGCCTTATCCTTTACTCGGAATAAAATGGAGAACGATTAGAGAGTTTTAAGCAGGGAAGCCAGAGTGGGGTGATCCGACTTACAGGACAGCAGCAGAGAAGGGAAAGAAGGTCCAGACTGAATATACTGCATCTCGAAGGTGGCATCAACTGGACAAGGTGAAGGAAAGAAAGTGAGATGTGAGAGAAAAAGATGTGTTAAGCATAACCTGATGTTTTTGGCCGGAGCTACTAGAGAGATGTTTCCATCAGCAGAAGTAGGGATTAAAGGATTAGTCTGTCACCTACTGTGTGCTAAGCCTGGGGCCAGGGGCCAACTCCCTTAGCATGAGCCAGGTCAGTATTTTTTCATCTCCAGGTCATGACCTATTCGATTTTTACAAGTTAGTGATTCTTAACTAGAATTTAAAAAAATCAAATGGAATAATGTTGTGGATACTTTGGTGCTGCACCAAGACAGCTGAAGTGCTGCTGGGAATATCTGCTGCTGCTGGCTCATGGCTGCACTTTTCATTGGCTATCACGTGTGACTACAGTGAACCACTTGCGTAAGGAGAAGCACAGCCAGTGGCTGGCTGATGTGGATACAAGGTCGAACCTCTTGTTTTCGGTTTGGTAAGTATCAGGAGAATCAACCCAGTTCCAGGGCTCCCCAGAGGATGGGCTGAGGCCTCAGCAATGAAAAGCTTCATCTTCTTCTTCTGGAAACAAGGCAAATATCAAGGGACAAATCCTATTGAAGTCATGATGACATGCTGAGCTTGCCAAGACAATAGAGGTCTCTGAGTGAGGTGAGGGTTATCTCACACAACAAGAGGCACTGGATGTTATGAAATATCTCCATTTTATACCCAGATAGATAGTTGCATGGCTTATGTGACATTTTTCAAGGAACTATGCACCATAAATCCATAGCTTCTAGATTTGTTTATGTTAAGCCAAAAACCTTCAATAGATGAGGACTCTTCTGGAAAATGTAATTATCAGGAGGTCCAGTTATAAATATGTTCAAAAACAGATCAGACACAGTCGCCTACCTATTTTCTTTCCTGGGAGTGTCTCCCTGCTGATGTTGTACTTTCCCAGGAGCTCTTTCCCCCTAGACAAAATTTAATACCCTGGCAAGAACTCTGGAAGATAATGCAAACATAAAGTCAGGCTGACTTGGGACTTTGGAAGTGATTGCTTTTTCTTTTAAGTGAAATGGGAATCCCAGAACTTCCATGATAGATGGCGAAGGGAGAGATCTTAGAAAAGTGGTCACCAGTGAATATACAACCTAAGTCCAGAAAACCCACAAACTGACTATGTTTTGAGGAATGCCCATAGGACACCCTATTTACTCTATTAATATGGAATGTGCAAAGAACTTCCACTTCCAGCCCAGATAAAGTAACAGGGACTGCATTTACCCTTCCACTTTAATACTGTAAGAAGAGACAAAATACATAAAACCATGGTTAACAGACATTGGACTACAGGCAGGGTAGGAATGAGATCCCAGAAAGAAGGGAGACAAACGAGGTCAGCTCTATGATTGTCTCAGCACATGACCTGGAGGCAGTTCCCAGACTGCAGGGCAGGGAGGAAAAACCAATGAGAACCTGGCAGTCCTACCAACTTTAGGAGACATATATTGAACTTCAGGAAGGTCAAGGAGGCTAGAATGTGCTTGTGCAAAACATAAGAAATGATGGAATTACAGAGAGAAAGTAAGAGTTTCAGAGATCTGCAGAGGGGTTCCCCTGACTCACTGAGTGAATACCGCTCTGTACATACATGAAAGGCAATTACCTGGGGCCAAAATCAGAACAATGGCCAATAAAAAGAGTAGATATTACAATTTTTATTTTTGTAGCTCACACAGGACTTGACTAGTTCATGTATCCACTAACGAGACTGAAAGACCTCTTACTACATGAGGCATCAGACAGATCTTCATAGGGGTCCCACTTTAATACTGGGGCTATATTTCAGCCCTAGATTAAAGACTGCTCTGAACTTACTCTAATACAGCTTTAAAGATAACCTCAAAAGGATACAACTAATTGTAATTTTATAAATGAAAAAAAATTCAACAGTTTTTAGAAGAATACAACAAAATCCAGAAACCAACAATTTAAAATGGATGATATCTAGGAGATAATATAAAGCTAGCTAGCAGGCAAAAAACAGGAAAATATGAGTCATAATCAGGAAAACAACAAATCAATAGAAACAGAACTAGAAGTAAAAAGAGATGGAACTAACAGAAAAGGAGAATTAAAAGATATTACAAATATACTGCATATATCCATGAAAGTAGAGGTAAATATGAACATAATGTGGAAACAGAAGATATTAAAATATCAAAACTGAACTTTAGAGATAAAAAATTCAATATATGAAATTCATTACATATTGGATAGGATTAATGCTACATCTTGCTGGTATTAAAAAAAAACCAGTAAACTTGAGAACACAGCAATAGAAACTATCCAAACTGAAACACACAGAGAATTAAAAAGCTGAAAAATGATGAGCACAGCATCACTGGCCAATGAAAAATATCAAGCAGTTTAATATAAAAGTAATTGGACTCCCAGATGATGGTGGGGAGGGAGAATAAAATGTATTTGAAAAAATAATGGCAAAACAATTTACAAATTTAAGAAAAACTTTAAACCTACAAATTCCAGAAACCCAGTGAGCTCCAAGCAACCAAGAAAGAAAACAAAAAGTAAGAAGAAAAGAAAACCAAAGTCATGTCAAGATATGTTATTATTAAGTTGCTAAAAATCAGAGATAAGGAGAAAATCTTACTGGTAACCAGAAAAATAAAACATTGCACACAGAAGAATTATATTAAGGATGACATCAGACTTCTTATCAGAAACTATGCAAACCAGAAAACAATAGAATTGTTAAAATAATTTAAAACCATTAAAATAAAGTTAAAATAATTAGAAAAAATTAAGAGTAAAAGTAATTTTTCTTTTTTTTTTTTTTTT
>NW_012106474.1:5860152-5875648 GCF_000951045.1 Mandrillus leucophaeus
TTTTTTTTTCAGAGAAACAAGACTTGATAGAATTTATAATCAGCAGAGCATGAATTCAAGAAATCTTAAAAGAAGTTTTTCAAGCAAAAGGAAAATAGTTCCAGATAGAGAGTTGATCTAAACAAAGAAGTAAATAGTATCCCAAATGGTAAATAGGTAAACATATGTAAACTTTTTCCTTATTTTAATTTCTTTAAAACATAATTGATGCCTTGAAGCAAAACTAACAATAACACATTGAAGGATATATAACATATATAGAGGTGAAATGTATGAAAAGAATGGTCCAAAAAACAGAAGGATTTAATGTAAGTAGACTGTTGTTGGGTTCTTATTTAGTACATAAGGTAAGATGTTATTTGAATGTAGATTGTGAGAAGTTCAATGCATATGTTGTAAATTCTAGAGCAACTATAAAAAAAAAAAAACACAGAAAAGTATAGCTAACAAGCCACTAGTGAAAATAAAATGAAATTATTAACAAAACTCATTTAATCTGAAAGGAACAGAGAGGAATAGGACAAACAGAAAATAGCAAAGTGGTCATTTTCAATCTATCCATGTTAATAATTACACGAAATAAAAAGGGCCTAAATGCTCAAATTAAATGTCAGAGACTGTCAGACTGGATATAAAAGCAAGATATAATTATAGGCTGTGTATAAGAAACCCATTTTAGATATAAAACCACAACTTAAAAGGAAAAGGATGAAAATAATATCTCATGAAAACACTAATCAAAAGAAAGTTGGAATGACTACCTTACTGATAGTCAAAGTAAATATCAGGACAAGTAATATTACCAGAGACAAAATCAACATTTTACAATAAGGAAAGAAGAAATTCATCAAGAGAACATGATAGTCTAAAACGTGTTAACAGGGGTACAAATAACGAAGGTACAAAAATACATAAAGCAATAACAGAACTGGAAGGAAGAAAAGAACCCATATCTAAAGTTATAGTTGGAAACATCTACATTTCTCCTTCAGTAATGAAATAAATATGAGTCAGGATGTAGATGATTTGAACAACATTATTGAGCTAGTTTCCCATGACTGCTATAACAAATGACTACAAACTTCGCCATTTAAAACAAAGCAAATTAGTTTCATCAGCTGTCACAAGCGTGCCACTCTGGTGGGGGATGTGGATAATGGAGGAGGCTAAACAAGCGTGGGGCAGGGAATATATGGGAACTCTCTGTATCTTCATTTCAATTTTTCTGTGAACCTAAAACTGCCCTAAAAATGAAGTATTAAAAAGATCAATTGGCCAAGAGATGGTCAATAGGTTAGTGGCTTCTGGGGGTTAGGAATGGTGCGGAGTGTGGGAGGATAGGAAGAAGGAGATGGATATGCCATAAGGGGCAGCATCAGGAAGATATTTGTGGTGATTCATGGATTCATGGAATAATTGTGTATCTTTTTTCAAAAGTCTTCTTCTTCTTCTTTTTTTTTTTTTTTTTTGACAAGGTCTTGCTCTTTTACCCAGGCTACAGTGTGGTGGTAGGAACATAGCTCACTGCAGCCTCTGATTCCTGGATTCAAGACATCCTCCTGCTTCAGTCTCCAGGATAGCTGGGACTTACAGGCATGTGCCGCCATGCCTACCTACTTTTTAACTTTTATTTATTTATTTATTTTTGTAGAGATGAGGGTCTTGCTATGTTGCCTAGACTGGTCTCATAGTTCCATATCTTGGTTGTTGTGCTGGTGGTTATGTGAATCTACACATGTGGTAAAATGACACAGAAATAAAACTATACGCACATATTGAACCAATGCCAATTTTCTGGTTTTGCTATTGTACTGTATTATATAAGACATATTGTGTATTGTACTACACAATTGCTATTGTATTACATTAAACAAGACATAAACACTGGTGGAAGCTGGGGAAGTGTACAAAGGATCTGTACTATCTTTCCAACATCCTTTGAATCTATAATAATTTCCAAATAAATACTTTTTAAAAATTATTCTCTTAGATTTCTGGAGGTCAGAATTCTGAAATGAGTTTCGCTAGGCTGAGACCAAGGTGTTAGCAGGACCACCTCTCTCGGAGGCTCTAGGGAGCATTCATTTCCTTGCCTTTTCCACATTCTAAAGCCGCATTCTTTGCATTCCTTGGCTCAGGATTCCTTTCTCCATCTTCAAGACTAGCAAGGTATCATCTCCACATCTCTCTCTGCTGTCTTCATATAGCTTTTTTCCTTCTGTTTGCCAATTTCTCTCCGCCTGCCTCTTACAAGGATTCCTATGATTACATTTAGGGCTCAGATAATCCAAGATAATCTCCTTATGTCAAAGTCCTTAATTTAACCACATCTTCAAAGTTCCTGATATTATATAAGGGAACATTCATAGGTTCCAGGGATTGGGACCTGGATATGGTTATGGGCCATTATTCAGCCTGCTACAACTAACGTACAACTTTCTATAATTGACATTAATAGCACACTCATCCAATACAGCAGACAACACATTATTTTCGAGCACAAATATTTATCAAGATAGATTATATTCTGGGCTGTAAAGGAAATCCCCTAAATAAACTTAAGAGGGCTGAAAGAATAAACATACATTCTTCCTTCACAACTAGAAATCAGGCCAGGCTCGGTGGCTCACACCTGTAATCCCAGCACTTTGGGAGGCCAAGGCGGGTGGATCACCTGAGGTCGAGACTTTGAAACCAGCCTGACCAACATGGTGAAACCCTGTCTCTACTAAAAGTAAAAAAATTAGCCGGGCATGGTGGTACATGCCTGTAATCCCAGTTACTTGGGAGGCTGAGATGAGAATCACTTGAACCCACGAGGCGGAGGCTGCAGTGAGGCGATATTGTGCTATTGCACTCCAGCTTAGGCAAAAGAAGGAAGGAAGGAAGGAAGGAAGGAAGGAAGGAGAGAAAGAAAGAAAAGAGAAAGAAAGAAAGAAAGAAAGAAAGGCAGGAAGGAAAGAAGGGAAGAGAAAGGAAAGGAAAGGAAAGGAAAGGAAAGGAAAGGAAATTAAGAAAAAAGAATAAATTAAACCTCTGCAAGATGAAGGAAAAATATTAAAAATAAAATAATAAATCAATGAAATAGAAAACGGAAAACAAGTAAAGAAAAATCAATAAAATCAGAACTGTGTTATTTGAAAAAGTCAATAAAGTTAATGAACTATAATCAGACTGATCACAGTAAAATTGGGAAGACAAAATTTACCAAAGTCAGATAAAAGAGAGAGCCATCACTACAGATTCTGTTAGCATTGAGAGGATAATAAGAGAATGTTATAGACCACTTTATTTCACAGAAATGAACATGTTAGTATAGATGAAATAGACGTATTAAAGACGTGAACTAGCGTACTTAAGAAGAAATGAATAACCCAAATAGCACTATATCCATGAAGCAATTGAATTCTAATTAAAATGTTCCAACAAACAAATAAATAAAACCCTCCAGGCCCAGATAACTTCATTGGTGAAGTCTATCATACACTCAGGGAAGAAATAGTACCAATTGTACACAAACCCTTTCAGGAAAAAAAAAGATGGAATACTTCCCAACTCAATTTATGGGATCGTATGACCATAATATCAAAAGTAGATTAAAATATCTCATTATCAGAGATGCAAATATCTGTAGCAAAATATTTATAGAACAAATCCTGCCTAATATGAAAAATAATTCATCATAAATAGGTGGGTATAATTTAATGATAATATGGGTTGATTTAACATTTGAAAACCAACCAAAGTAATTGACCATATCAACAGACCACATGGGAATCACCATAAGATCATCTCAACAGACACAGGAAAGACATTTGACAAAATTCAGCATTCATTTTTGATAAGTTGTTGGAAAACAAGGCATATAAATAAATTTTATCAATAGGATAAAGTACATCATTAAAAAGCCTACAGCCAACATTGTATGTAGTGTCAAAAGACTGCATGCTTTCCCCCTAAGATCTGAAACAAGGCAAGAATGTCCACTTTTGTCACTTATATTCAAGGTCATATTGGAGATCCTACACAATGCCACAAGGCAAGGGAAAGAAATAAAAGCATACAGATTGAAAAGGCAAAATTAAAGTTGACTTTATCCACATACTACATGTTGTCTACATAGAAAAATTCCTGAGAATTTATGTAAAACTACTAGAACTGTTAAATGATTTTAGCAAGCTGGCAGGTCCATAATCAATACACAGAAATCACATATTTCTATGTGTTAGCAATGATTGATGGGAAATTAAAATTTAAACAATATCATTTATAAGAGCATCAAAAACATGAAATATTGGGGATACATTTAACAAAATACATTGAAGAAGTCTATACCATAAACTTAAAAAAACCAAACCAATATTACTGAAAATGATCGAAGACTGAATAAATATAGGGAGATACCATACTCATGGAACAGAAAAATCAATACACTCAGGATGTTTCCTTACTCCAGATTGACCTATATCTTCAATGCAATCCCAATAAAAATCCCAGCAGGCATTTTTATAGACACTGACAAGCTGATTTTTAAATTGTATTTGCAAACGCAAAGGACCTAGAACATCCAAGACAGTTTTGAAAGCTTATGACAAAGCTGAAGGAATTGTGCTACCTAAGTTCAGGGTTATTATAAATAAATTGTGGCAAATGCATGTCACAGAATACTATCAGGGAGTAAAAGAGAGCATATCACATATTGTTGTGCACTATACGCAACAATATGGCTGAATCTCAAAGCAGTATGCAAAGTCAAATAAGCCAAATGTGAAAGATGGCATACTGTATGATTCTGTTTTTGTGAAATTCTAGGAGAAGCTAAACTGTAGGGACAGAGATCAGATTAATGGTTGCCATGGCCCACGTTTGTGGGAGTGCACAGAATGAAAAGTGATATGAGGGAAGCTTTTGAGGTAATAAAATTCTGTGCCATGATAACACTCAATTCTGCAGTTACACTGCCGAATTGTATTGCATGTAAACTACATGCAATTATTTTTTGATTTTAAAAAATAAATGGAATGGTAAGAGAAGCACCATTATTACTTAGAGTCTCTGCCTTAATCAATAACTGTTATGTGGTGCTATGTTTCCAAGTATGATATATGGGTCTAGGAAACAAGGGGGTGGAAGAGAACAAGGTATTGCCTCACATCACCACACCATTACCACATCACCACAGAGTCACCCAAGGATGATGTATGCTTTCAACTTTAGGTTTTGCAATTCTAGAGGTCCTGGTTCTCAGAGGGCAAATGTTTCCATGTTTCCATGTGGAGACACAATAAGAGTTCCATTTGATTTCAAGCTATGGCTGCTGCCCAGTCAGTTCAAGATCCTTGTGTCAAAAGATCAGCAGGCAAGGAAAGAGGACTCACGTTGGCTTGGGCAATGGACTGACTTTTGGAAGAGCTGGGCCTGTCGCTTCACATGGTGGAAGAAAAGAATATGTTTGTTGTTCAGGTGACGCACCAGTGGTTCTATGCTCGACTTCTAAATTGAAAAAAATGAAATAATCTCAAACTTACAGAAGAGTTGCAACTAAGAAAATACAGAGGATTTTTTTTCAGTTGAATATTTTGAGAGTAATTTGCCAAAATGATGTTCTGTTGCCCACTAACACTTCAGTGTGTACTTTTTAAATATGAGTAAATTTTCCTACCTAACCACAAAGGAACTATTAGCACCAAAAAATGAAATGACACTGCTATCTAATCTGCAGACACCATTCAAATTCCGCCAGTGGAAGCTGTGAAGCTGTGTAAACATTGTTGGTGACAGTTTCAGCCCTTGGTATGGTGGCATTTCAGTGGCACATCTAGAACCAACTGTAACAGCATCCCCAACAATGCAGGGCAGGTGTGGGCTCAGGGACTCCAGCCCAGGGGTATTAGCTTTGTGGCCTCTGGGAATCACTTGTTCATTTATATCTTCCAACCTTCTCCTCCCTTTTCCTCTTTCAGTTATTCCAACGTATCACTAATCAATTTCCTCTAGAGCTGAAGTACTCAGTTTCTGTTTTCTGGACTGGATCCTGGCTGATACACAGAACTAGTGGAGGACAGAGCAAAGGCTTCATGGTGACTGTTGGTGATACTCTTGAGGCCCTACAATGTCCGTCCAAGCCTAGACGGGTATCTTCTTTGCACTGGAGTTCTCATCAGGTTGATTCATGAATATTCCAGTTATTCTCTCTTGCCAGGTACATTAGGTGGAGCTGCACTTTCCACCCACTTTGAAGTTAAGAATAACCATGTGGCTTGCTTGGCTAAGAGACGCCTTAAGGAGGAAGTCTTAAAAATCAGGGCACAATCCCTCCCTTGGCTATGGAGGAAGCACATCTTCAGGGGAGCCCTCAGTCTGGTTTTGAAAAGACCACAGTGAATAAAGACTTTCTACTCACAATGAACATGAAGCATGAGCAGGAAATTAATACTGTTGTTTCCAGCCACTTAGCTATGGGAGCTCTTTGTCCCGTTAACATAACCAAGGCTAACCTGATTCATACACTAACAATGGACTTGAAATTTCCTGAGGATTGCTCATCTCCGGAGCGGCGGTGTGTTTGGACTAGGCTGCAGACATCACTTTCTTATATAAACATGCTATTTCTGTAAAGTTAACACATACTTGCTTCCTGCCCTTCCAACTTGGCTCACTGGAGGTGGATTTTTTTGGGACCCGTTATATGCATAGTGTTTGCATTTCTTAAAGACACGCAGAAGTTCAAGCTGTCGACATTGGGAATAGCAAGTGACCATCTCCAAGGCAGTTACTTCTCCCTGTGTCATCACATCAGAGGGTTGTGTGAGATAATCTTTTTATTTATAAGATGAAATTCGTAACTTTCAGAGGTCTGCCTCTTTCTTCTTTGCATTCCTGGCCTGCACACTGGCATCAAAAAAACCTGCACACTTGAGGACAACTTCAGGAGAGTGATTGATTTCACAGAAGCCAGAGTTTAGAGGCCTTTCATTGGAACATTGCAGACATACGGCTTTTCTCATCGTTCGGAGAGATTTTGTTACTTATTTCAGGGGATTTTTAATTATTAATTTTTTTTAAATTCAGAATTTAGGAATGCATCATGCCATGAAATAACCAATAATCCATAATCCCAGTCTTCATTTAATTACACATCTTTACTCTGGCTTTGTACATATGACAAATTTAACTTGTCAAGTCAGCAAATTGGCTCTCGTTAAAATCATTTATAAAACACATAGAAGAGAATGCAGTCATGTTGAACACATCACCTCCCTCCTCCCCCAGGTTTCTGAGTACAGTGAATTATCTGGGATACTATTTCTCCTGCTTTTCTTCTGGCTAACTCCTATACAGATAAAAGTCTCCTTTCTCAGAGAACTTAATGACCTGATTTCCAATGTAGGTTCTCTTATTGTATTCTGCATTTTTGTTCTTAATCTTACTTAAATTGGTAATCATATACTTTTTTTCATAGTTCTATGTTGATGTCTACATCTCTGCTAGACCACAGGCACCAAGAGGATAAGGACCACTCTAGAAGAAGACAGCTCACCATCATATTGCATCATCTAGAACACTCCTTGGAACAAAATAATGACTCAACTTATATTTTGTTGAATGAGCTAACTGGTTAATAAAAAGGCAGAACATTCTCGTCCCCTGTGCCTTTGTTCATCACTTAGCCTTGCAGTACCAACTTAATAGCTGTGTGACCTTGGATAAATTACAGAACTTCTCTGAGCCTAGGTTTCCTCATCTCTAAGATGTGAATTAAAATAGTACCTACATGTAATCAGCTTAGTCTATTTTTCCTCTGCCCAGGATACGGATCCTGCTGGAGACCAATGCCTCATAGTGGGAGGTTTGACGGAAGGTGACCCACCTTCCACTGGAGGGAACCCCAAGGTGACAAACCAACCTTCTCCCTGTAGCCCCAGCAGCTAAGACATGAGAGTACGACTGAAGTTTAACTAATCAGTTGCCCTTCCGGGACACTGATCCCAAGGGAGTGTTACAAAGAAGAGAGGAGAGTTGAGAGGTTGTTGGTCGCAACTAGGGCAGCTCAGGCAGTATTGGGTCAGTAGCGGGGGGTCCTAACCAGGTGGCTCCTGGAGATGACCGTGAGTTGTGGCCTATAACCTCCCTCTCCTCATTGCCTGAGCCTTGTCCTCTAATTTCTCTAACATCGATTTTATAGGATACATCAGAGGCATCCAAAATACTCCATTTCTATGCATTAGCCCTTGGTTTCTGTGAGTAGCCACTAGGAACTCGAACTATATAAAATGTTTATGAAGATTAAATGAAATAATGCATTTCAAGAGCACTAGAACTTGGTGCTTGATAAATGCTCAACGAGTGTTCGCTTTTGTGCTGTGCTCATGTGCTTCTGCCTGTTTACCTTTTCCGGATATAAATAAATGAAGAGGATAATATTGTATATAGCGTCTAATGTTCAATTATACAAACAAAATAAAATAATATGACTGAGACACAACAGGTTCTCTGCATAACTTCAGAGCCACAATAAACATTCAATTATCTGTTTGTTCATTTAGTTAATCTGTCATTCAACAAATATTTACAGGACACCTTCTATGTGTGGCACCCTGTGCTAGACACTAGAAATACTGAGCACTGGACATTCTACGAAGTAAATAGAAAATCAAGACAAGAAGAAAAGATAAAAAGAAGAAAAGTAAGACAAAAAGCTGCAGGGAAGATTGAGGAAACAACAAACCGCATGTCCTGGGAGGGCCTGTATTACCTCAGTGGATTTTAGCCACATCTACCCAGTGACAATTGCCTTGTTACTTGATGATGTTTGGTCTGGGAAACAAAGCCCTGGACTGGGAAGCATGTCTTGAGTCTGGTCCCAGATCACCACCACCTTGGGCCCCACTTCCTTTACATCTAGCCCATTTCTCCACAGGGATTTGATGAGAAAACATCAAGATAATAAATAGATAATTACTTGAAAATTCTCAAGTTATCGAGACTTCTGTTAGGTCAGCCATGATTATCACTGTTACTAATATTGTAACTAGTGATTTACACTTCTGATATTTCAAAATTTGACATTTTTTTAGCCTCGAATTGCACAGTTCTAATGTTTTGACGAATGCTGAAGAAAAAGTTTCTTTCCTTTCTAAACAAAATTTAATGGACATGAAACATACCTTGCCATTTTATGGTGGATTTTAAGAATTTCTGTTAAAAGCCTTTTGCTTTTTGGAAAATCGAGGATGAAGGAGAATATGTTTAGGTTGTTTTCTGTCCTGAGAAAAGTAAGATCCTTACAGGTAGCCTCCGGTTCAGATTTCAGCATTTTACTGAATCCCCATGAAAAGACACCCGATATCTCTCCAAGTGTCACTGCCCAGGATTTCAGATTCTTGGTGTGCTAGATGATGCCCAGTGTCTTAGACCTGGTTACCAAAACAGTAATTCACTGTGACACAACAGCATGGGCTTACTTTAGCTTAATCTAAAACAAAGAGGAAATGCAATCTTAAAGGAGGAAAGAACCTTCAACATGATAGAGTCCAGCAGCTTCATTTTACAGACCAGGAAACCAGTCTGAAGATAACAAGCAGCTCCTCCAAGTACCAGTCATGGCAGCCCCCTCCTCTCCTCACTTCTCTTCACTCCCCTCCCTCCCCAGCCTCTCCACCACTCCTCATCTCCCTTTTACTCCTGTTATTTCTTTCTCTCTCAGTGGAACCAAGTTGCACCACAGAAAACGCCCTGTGGAAACACGTAGGATTTTAGGGCTTATCATGTGTGAGTTTGGTTTGACTCATTCGTTTCCTCACTGTTCCTTTTATTTTGTTTTGTTTTGTTTTGTTTTATTTTGTTCTATTTTATGTTATTTTTGAGACGGAGCCTTGCTCTGTCACCCAGGCTGGAGTGCAGCGGTGCGAAATCGGCTCAATGCAACCTCCACCTCCCAGGTTCAAGCGATTCTCCTGTCTCAGTTTCCGGAGTAGCTGGTAGTACAGGCGCGTATCACCACACCCGGCTAATTTTTGTGTTTTTAGTAGAGACGAAGCTTCACCATATTGGTCAGGCTTGTCTCGAACTCCTGACCTCAGGTGATCTACCCGCCTCCACCTCCCAAAGTGCTGGGATTACAGATGTGAGCCAGCATGCTCGGCCCTCACCATTCCTTTTATAACAGGTGGGCATTAGTGTTTATATTGCTACCACAGTGCCCTAAGTCCTTCTAAATTTTAAACATCAAATCCACTTCCCTGGTCTTTTTGGAGGACGACTGGTGGGAAATGCATGCACCAAGACATGGGATGGATCTGAGACTCCCTGGCTCTCCCTGTTGTACTCTGAGTTCTGCCGCTGACCTAGGAGGGTAGAACACCTCTAGCATTCGACATGGGAAAGGACCTACTGGATCCAATGCTTAATTGACCTTTACTTCTAAAGCAGTGCAGAGGTTCTCATGTCTGTAATTGTGTTAGAAAACCAGCTTCTGCAGTCATCAATCTTCTTAAAGTAATTTAATCAGAACGAATTTGAAAAGACTGCCTCAAACATGGCTGATATACAGGAGACGGAAGACAAGTCTTTATTGGGGACCTCGGAAAAGGAAAGTCTCTATGCAGTTCACCAGGAAAAAAAAAAAAGAATTTCTCTGCTAAACCCTTCATTGTCAGCACTTTTTCCAGTTTCTCCTGAGTCTTTTTCCTTAGATGCTAAGCTTCTTTCTAGACGGAACAGTCAGTTCTCCGGGCTCACCCAGGACAGTGTCCTCTGTGTATACCAGAAAACAAGGGTCCCTTAACATGTGGTTGACGGAGCAAGAAAAATAACGTCGATAAGTTTTCCATTAAAGGTGTTCTTACTGCGGAAAGAATACACAGAGACATTCAAATTATGGGGTTTTTTTCTGCCTACAAAAACTGCATGTCATGTGACCCAGTTTTTCTACTTTTAGATATCTGTCCTAGAAACACGATTCCATGCAGGAGATAGAAAGTTGTAAAGATTGCCATTCTCACCTTAGTAATAAGAAGAACCTGGATAATCTGCAGAATCATAACTTCTCTTGAGCTTATCGTCAAGCTGACAGCTATCTTTGCAAGGCTGCCAAGTAATGTGGATTCCAAAGACTGACAAAGTGCTCCCAGGAGAGGTGGCGTGTTTCCCTTTAGCATAGCACAGGGGAAAGAGTTGTTTATAAAAAGGGTAAAGAGAAATCACCAAAATTTCATCAAATGATTAAAGCATGGGCTAGTGGGTCCTTTGGAATGGCTGCGGGGGGGTCTCTAGCACAAAACGGAGTTTGCACTCCCTTGCAAGCTCCTTTGCATGAGTCCCGTTGGGTGCTCACAAGACAAATTGGAGTAGGAAGCCAGTAAGAGCCCCCACTGGGTGGTACAGATAAACGTCAACTTCTGCCCCCGACCTGAGTCCTGGCTCCCCACTGAGTCCTGGCTGCCACCTGCTGGCCTTCACCTCTGACCTGTGGGGATTAGGAGTAGAAGAGAACCTTGCCTCCTGTCAGGCCTGCGGGTTGTGGAGGGGATTCCTCCAGAGAGGAAGAGAGTGTCTGGCTTGGAGACGAACAACAAAACCGAAACTGACTTGATTGACTCACCTCTACACTAATGTCTTCTCCATTTCCAGGTATACATAATGATCTCCTCAGTCTCTACTCTTTCACACAGTGTCCACTATTCAATTTTGAAAATTGTCCACATAAGACAATTTTCTTTAAGAAGATTATGAAATACTAAATAGAGCAAGCTAAATATTTTTCAAGAGATAAAGCAATCAACAAAACTGGACTCAGAGATAACTCAGAAGATGAAACTGTTGTACAGCCAAACTGAGGTCTCCTCACCTGGTGCAATAAAACCAGATATCCACAGAAAGGAAATCATTTATCTGCAGGGCACCAAACAGGGAGGACCAAGTGGCTAATGCTCAAATCCCACCCTCCCCAGTGGCTTGCAGGTTAGGGGTTTTAAAGGCACGGGTAAATTTCAGGAAGGCAGAAACTACAGGTAAAATTGTAAATTGATACATGGAGGGTATACGTTGGCTTTGGCCTAAGAGGGGCAAGATGTCTTGAAGTAGGGGCTTATAGGTCGTGGGCTGATTCAAATATTTTCTGATTTGCAATTGGTTAAGAAAAAGAAGCTTTGTTTAAAAATTTGGGGTCACCAGAAAAGAACCTCAGCTCTGACTTATGGGTGTGACTTTCTCTAGGTCCCTCAGGACGAAATTTAGAACAAAGAGCAGTGGTCAGAGATCAGCCTTCAGTTCCCCCTTATCTGAGGTCTATGTGCCAGTGGGTGGTGGGGGTCCTTGGTGGGGATCCGGGTTTCTGAAAGACAACTCAGGGACATATGTTGAGATGCTATCTTCAGTTTCTATAGGGAAAGCAAACATCTCTGGATTCTAACTTCCTTGACTATTGTTTTAGGCTACCTTGCTTATCAAGTTACTTCCTTATTTCTCATGGCTAGCTAGATACCTGGAATTTCCCTTGAAGGAACTCAGGGTTTTCCTTTATTTTCATGCTTGTGGGCCCGCTAGACAACTTTAAGGTAACTATTTATTAATATGTTAAATACTATGATGGAAAAGGTGGATGGCGTACATGAAGTTTATATCAAACCAATGGGTAAGGGTTGATTATTCAGCACATATTGCTGGAAAAATTCTTTATTCAAAAAACTTTTTAGAGTTCTATCTCACTGTGTCAAAATTAATATAATCTGGATTAAAGAAATTAATATAAAAATAATCGATGTAAACTAGAAAAATAATGGAATATTTAAACTATCAGATAAGGAATGAGATTTTAAACAGAAAACAATGAAAGACGCAAAATATTTTTTATGTAATAACATAAAATGCACAGCTTTTATTCCTCAAATAACATCATAAGTAATAATATAAGCAAGTAAATTGTGAACATCTGCTGCAACGTGATGCAGTCTGCTGTCTTCAGAAGACTCACTTAACACATAAGTCCTCATGTACTTAAAGGGGTGAGAAAAGATGTTCCATGCAAATGGACACCAAAAGTGAGCAGGATTCGCTATTCTTATATCAGGCAAAACAAACTTTAAAGTAACAGTAGTTAAAAAAGACAAAGAGCGACACTATATAATGATGAAAGAAATACTCCAACAGGGAAATATCACAATTCTAAATACAAATGCACCTAACACCGGAAATCCCACATTTACAAAGCAATTACTACTAGACCTAAGAAATGAGACAGACAGCAACACAATAACAGTGGCGGACTTCAATACTCCACTGGCAGCACTAGGCAGGTCATCAAGACAGAAAGTCAACAAAGAAACAATAGACTTAAACTATACCCTACAAAAATATGGACTTAATATATTTACAGAACATTCTACCCAAAAACTGCAGAATATGCCTTCTGTTCATCAGGACATAGAACCTTCTCCAAGATAGGCTATATGATGGGCCACAAAACAAGTCTTAATAAATTTAAGAAAATCAAAATTACATCAAGTACTCTGTCAGATCACAGTGTAATAAAATTGGAAATCAACTCCAAAAAAATCCCTTGAAGCCGTGCAAAATACATGGAAATTATAAAACCTGCTCCTGGTGATTGTTGGGTTAACAATGAAATCAAGATGGAAATTTAAAAATTCTTTTTAAAATTTCTTCTAAACTGAATGATAATAGCGACATAGCCTATCAGAACCTCTGGGATACAGCAAAAGTGTTGCAAAGAGGAAAGTTCATAGCATTAAATGCCTACATCAAAAAGTCTAAAAGAGCTCAAATAGACAACCTAAGGTCATACCTCATGGAACTGGAGAAACAAAATACATCCAAATCCAAACCTAGCAGAAGAAAAGATGTAACAAAGATCAGAGCAGAACTAAATTAAATTGAAACAAGAAAAAATATTACAAAAGATAAATGAAACAAAAAGCTGGTTATTTGAAAAGATAAATAAGATTGATAGACCATTTGCAAGATTAACCAGGAAGAGAGAAGATTCAAATAAGCTCAATTAGAAATGAAACGGGAGATATTACAACTGATAACACAGAAATACAAAAGATTAAGGCTACTGTGAACACCTTATGTGTATAAGTTAGGAAACTTAGAGGAGATGGATAAATTCCTGGAAATATACAACCCTCCTAGATTAAGCCAGGAAGATTAGAAACTCTGAACAGACCAATAACAAGCAGCAAGATTGAAATGGTAATTTAAAAAATTGCCAACAAAAAAAGTCCAGGACCAGATGGATTCACAGCTGAATTCTATCAGACATTCAAAGAAGAATTAGTACCAATCCTATTGACACTATTCCAAAAGATAGAGAAAGAAGGAATCCTCCCTAAATCATTCTATGAAGTCAGTATCACCCTAATACCAAAACCAGGGAAAGACATAACAAAAAAAGGAAAACTATAGACCAATATCCCTGATGAATGTAGACGCAAAAATCCTCAACAAAATACTAGTAAACCAAATCCAACAGCATATCAAAAAGATAATCCACCATGATCAAATGGGTTTGCATATCAGGGAAGCAGGGATGGTTTAACAAACACAAGTCAATAAATGTGATACACCACATAAACAGAATCAAAACAAAAATTACATGATGATCCTCTCAATAGATATGGAAAAAGCATTTGCCAAAATCCAGCATCACTTTATGATTAAAACCCTTAGCAAAATTGGTATAGAGGGAACATACCTGAAGATAATAAATGCCAACTATGACAAACCCACAGGCAACATTATACTGAACAGGGAAAAGTTGAAAGCATTGCCCCTGAGAACTGGAACAAGACAAAGATGCCCACTTTCACCACTTCTATTCAACATAGTACTGGAAGTCCTAGCCAGAGCAATCAGACAACAGAAAAAAATAAAGGGTGTCCAAATTGGTAGAGGAAGTCTAGCTCCTGCTGTTTGCTGATGATATGATTGTATACCTAGAAAATCCTAAAGACTCCTCCAAAAAGCTACCAGAACTGGTAAATGAATTCAGCAAAGTTTCAGGATACAAAATTAATGTACACAAATCAGTAGGCATTCTATACAACAGTGACCAAGCTAAGAATCAAATCAAGAACTCAACCCCTTTTACAATAGCTGCTAAAAAATAAAATATTTATGAATATGTCTAACCAAAAAGATGAAAGACCTCTACAAAACACTGCTGAAAGAAATTACAGAGGACAAATGGAAACACATCTCATGCTCTTGGATGGGTAGAATCAATATTGTGAAATTGACCATACTGCCAAAAGCAATCTGCAAATTCAATGCACTCCTATCAAAATACTACCATCATTCTTCACAGAATTAGAAAAAAAATCCTAAAATTAACTGGAAAATTCAATGGAACCAAAAAAGAGGCTGCATATCCAAAGCAAGACTAAACAAAAAGAACAAACCTGGAGGCATCATATTACCCGACTTCAAACTGTACTACAAGGCCATAGTCATCAAAACAGCAAGAAAGTGGTAT
>NW_012106474.1:5881023-5883756 GCF_000951045.1 Mandrillus leucophaeus
ATAACTTTCAAACATAAAAGTGAGACATCTGAGAATGGTATGGTGCTTTTGAGTTTTCCATTATTAGTTTTTTGGTTGAAATGTTAGTGAATATGTTGGTTTATCTCAGACCATAAAGAATGGAAGAAACATAGACAAATGGGAGTAATGTCTATTTTATTCAAGGACAGAAATATAACCAGCAATGACTCTGCTACTGTTCTTAATTGGCTCATAAAACAAGCTTAGGACAGTCAAAGTAGTTCTTTAGAAACAAGGCTCTGAGATACTGAAAGCAGAACATCTGCAGGTCCTGGGTCTACAAAGGAAGCCGGGACCCTGCCCACCATGCAGACCCCCAATGGTGGGTGCCTATGCCTTTGCACCATGTAGCCCTGGTCCCTCTGATGTCTTTCCTGCTTTGAATCCTATTCCTCAATAGCTGGCTTTTAGAGAACTGGTTTAAACTGTGAAATAGAGAAGGACCAAATAATCTGAAGAAGTAGAAGGAAGCTTGTCTCGATCACAGCAAATCCTTAGTATTCCAAACTCTTTCAAGACAATAAAACATCCTAAGGAGAAACAATGTTATGGGGGATAAGAAGGTGAGACTGCATACACCTTTCTATGGGGCAAAACTTTTCCAGTGAATGTAGGTTTTTCTTTTTCTTTTCTTTTCTTTTATTTCTCTCTCTCTCTCTCTCTCTCTCTCTTTGATGACAGGGTCTCTCTAGGCTGGAGTGAAGTGGTGCAGTCACAGCTTACTGAAGCCTCTTGACCTCCCACACTCAAGTGACCCTCCTGCCTCAGCTTCCCAAGTAGCTGGGACTACAGGCACTTGCCACCATGCCCAGCTAATGTTATTTTTTGTAGAGACAGGGTCTCACTATGTTATCCAGGCCAATCTTGAACTCATGGCCTTAAGCAATCCTCCTACCTTAGTCTCTCAAAGTGCTAGGATCAGAGATGTGAACCACTGCACCCTGCCCTGTAGGTTTTTTCCTCATCTCTTACAAAAATAAATACTTTCTGTATTTGCACAATTCTGTGAAGGACAGTAGGGATATAAAATATAATGACTTATTTGTTTAAAAAAATACTGATGCTTTTCTGCTCCAAATATTCTCTCCATGTCTAGAGGGAAAACAAAGAGTTTTTGGCAATCAAGAGTTGCTATTTGTATAAAGTTTAATTCTTAAAATTATATTTTTAACCAAAATTTGAAGAATTTTGAGATTCATTTTAAGGTTAAGTTTTTCATTTATTTTAAGAAACCATAGTTTTGTATTTAATAAATAATTTAATTGAGAGTCTAGAAAGATATGCATCTCATTTGTCCATGGTCATGCTACTATAAGGACATACCTGAGACCAGGTAATTTATAAAGGAAAGAGGTTTAATTGCCTCACAGTTCTACAGGGCTGAGGAGGCCTCAAGAGACTTACAATCATGGCAGAAGGGGAAGCAAACACATCCTTCCTCACATAGTGGCAGGAAGGAGAAGAATGAGAGGCGAGCAAAGCGGGGAGCCACTTAAAAACCATCAGATCTCCTGAGAACTTACTCACTATCATGAGAATAGCATGGGGGAAACTGCCCCCATAATTCAATTACCTTACCAGGTCCCTCCTACCACACATACGGATTATGGGAACTATAATTCAAGATGAGATTTGGGTGGCAACACAGCCAAACCGTATCAGTATCTACATATTAACTTTCAATGTAACTGGGAAAATGAGTTTTTGATATGGAAGAAAAATGAAATTTGATCCATACCTTACACCATAAACAAAAATCTACTCCAGAGGGATTAAGAATTTAAATGTTAAAAGCAAGACTTTAATCCTCTGTCCCAGTCCCTTGCCTGCTTTCTCTCACATCAATTCCCTCCTCTTTCCAAGTTTTGCTCTGTAGCTCAGAGGGTTGACCTTGCAAACTAATTTCCCAGGTTCCCTGATCTCTGACTTCCACGTAAGTTGAGTCAATAGAAGGCACCGGCAGACACTTGAAGGGAAAAACAGAATCCAGGGCATTTCCTCCTTTCTCAGCTTCTAGAGGTGCCTGGGGAAGGGCTGTGTATCCTCCAAGGTGTCACTTCTGAGAGAGATCCCCTGCCCCCAGGTCCCAGCTCCCAGCAGGTGCTCCTGGGCTTTGATGACATCATACCCTCCTTTGTTCCCCAGACCTGGGGATGTTGGTGGACTTCGATGTTGCTGACCTCCGGGTTGTCCTGCCATCCTCATGGTCTTTTCAGCTCTTTGAACACCTTTGTAACAAGTTCCCCACTTAAACCTCCCTCTGCGGAACTACCTCTTGTGCATTCTTTTTTTACTAACTTCACCTGACTGATACAACCTCTAAAAAGAAAAAATAAGAGAATATCATTATGTTAAAATTAAGAAAGTGATGATGAGCCCCAAATTGGGAGAATCTATTTGGAAAGTGTAACCGACAAGGAATTGATATGAAGAGCATTTAAAACTCATGCTAATGAATAAGATTTGAAATTATGAGAAAGTATCAAATGGAAATTCTGGAGTTGAAAAATATAACTTGATGGTTTTTTACCCCCTGAGTATGGATCAAATTTTGCTGTTTCCTTGTCTGCTCCATAATTTTTTGGTTGAAAACTGTGCAGTTCAAAAAATACGATAGAATTATCCAATATTTAGGTAAATATGTGTATATATTTCTATAAATATATACATGTATTTATTTATTCATATATATAATTTAGCAACTATGAATTC
>NW_012106474.1:5885241-5888349 GCF_000951045.1 Mandrillus leucophaeus
CACATGTAGAAGAATGAAACTGGATCCTCATCTCTCACCTTATACAAAAATCAACTCAAGATGAATCAAAGACTTAAATCTAAGACCCGAAACCATAGAAAATCTAGAAAATAGCATCAGGACAACCCTTCTAGACATTGGCTTAGGCAAAGACCTCATGATCAGGAACCCAAAAACAAATGCACCAATACAAAGATAAATAGATGGGACTTAAGTAAACTAAAAAAATTCTGTATAGTAAAAGAAATAATCAGCAGAGTTAATATATACCCAAAGAGTGGGAGAAAATCTTCACAATTGATACATGCGACAAATGACTAATATCCAGAATCTACAATGAACTCAAACAAATCAACAAGAAAAGAAGTAGAAGATCCCATCAAAAAGTGAGCTAAGGACATGAATAGACAGTTCTCATAGGAAGATACACAAATGGCCAATGAGCATATGGAAAAATGCTCGACATCACTAATAATCAGGGAAATACAAATCAAAACCACAATGTGATATCACCTTACTCTTGCAAGAATGGCCATAATAAAAAAAAATCAAAAAATAATATACATTGGTATGGATGTGGTGAAAAGGGAACACTTTTACAATGTTGGTGGGAATGTATACTAGTACAACCACTATGGAAAACAGTATGGAGATTCCTTTAACAACTAAAGTAGATCTACCATTTGTAGATCTACTTGTTATCCACCCAGAAGAAATCCTACTACTTGCTATCCAGCAATCCTACTACTTGTTATCCACCCAGAAGAAAAGAGGTCATTATACAAAAAAGACACTTGTATATGCGTGTTTATAGCAGCACAATTTGCAATTGCAAAAATATGGAACAAGCCCAAATACCCATCAATCAACGAGTGGATAAAGAAAATGTAGTGTGTGTGTGTGTATATATACTACGGAATACTACTCAGCCATAAAAAGGAATGAAATAATGGCATTTGCAGCAACCTGGATGTAATTGAAGACTATTATTCTATGAGGCGTAACTCAGGAATGAAAAACTAAACATTGTATGTTCTCATGCATAAGTGGGAGCTAAGCTATGAGGATGCAAAGGCATAAGAATGAAACATTGGACTTTGGGGACTCGGGGGAAAAGGGTGAGAGTGGGGTGAGGGATAAAAGACTACCCACTGGGTATAATGTACATTGCTCAGGTGATGGGTGCATCAAAGTCTCATAAATCACCACTAAAGAACTTATTCATGTAACCAACCACTACCTGCTCCCTAAACAACCTATTGAAATAAAATATAAATTAAAAACATAAAATATACTACACATATTTTATTCATTTTCCTTCCAGACCTTGGCATTATGAGTTGAAATGTGACCCTCCAAAAGATACGTCAAAGTCCTAACAGCAAGTACCTCAAAAGATTACCTTATTTGGAAATAGGGTTGCTGCAGATGTAATTACTTAAGATGAAGTCACCCTGGAGTCAGATGGGCCCTTAACCCAATATACCTGGTGTACTTTTAAGAGAGATGGCATGTGGAGACACAGAGACACACAGGGAGAGGACAGCCATATGATGCTGGGAGCAGAAGTTAGGGTGATGCTTCTGCAGGCTAAGAAACATCAAAGGTTGCCAGCAAACCCCAGAAGCTGGAAGAGATAAGAAAGAATTCTCCCTAAAAATTAAACAGAAGGAGCATAGTAGGTACTCAATAAATTGAGAAGGTTTCAGAAGGAGCATAGTAGGTACTCGATAAATAGCTATTAGATAAATGGCTAGATGTTCTCTCACATCCAAAAGTTATTTTCAGAACCTATGCCACAGGAAATTTTAAATATAAACTTAATTTGTACAAGCAATATGATATAACTTTCAAACATAAAAGTGAGACATCTGAGAATGGTATGGTGCTTTTGAGTTTTCCATTATTAGTTTTTTGGTTGAAATGTTAGTGAATATGTTGGTTTATCTCAGACCATAAAGAATGGAAGAAACATAGACAAATGGGAGTAATGTCTATTTTATTCAAGGACAGAAATATAACCAGCAATGACTCTGCTACTGTTCTTAATTGGCTCATAAAACAAGCTTAGGACAGTCAAAGTAGTTCTTTAGAAACAAGGCTCTGAGATACTGAAAGCAGAACATCTGCAGGTCCTGGGTCTACAAAGGAAGCCGGGACCCTGCCCACCATGCAGACCCCCAATGGTGGGTGCCTATGCCTTTGCACCATGTAGCCCTGGTCCCTCTGATGTCTTTCCTGCTTTGAATCCTATTCCTCAATAGCTGGCTTTTAGAGAACTGGTTTAAACTGTGAAATAGAGAAGGACCAAATAATCTGAAGAAGTAGAAGGAAGCTTGTCTCGATCACAGCAAATCCTTAGTATTCCAAACTCTTTCAAGACAATAAAACATCCTAAGGAGAAACAATGTTATGGGGGATAAGAAGGTGAGACTGCATACACCTTTCTATGGGGCAAAACTTTTCCAGTGAATGTAGGTTTTTCTTTTTCTTTTCTTTTCTTTTATTTCTCTCTCTCTCTCTCTCTCTCTCTCTTTGATGACAGGGTCTCTCTAGGCTGGAGTGAAGTGGTGCAGTCACAGCTTACTGAAGCCTCTTGACCTCCCACACTCAAGTGACCCTCCTGCCTCAGCTTCCCAAGTAGCTGGGACTACAGGCACTTGCCACCATGCCCAGCTAATGTTATTTTTTGTAGAGACAGGGTCTCACTATGTTATCCAGGCCAATCTTGAACTCATGGCCTTAAGCAATCCTCCTACCTTAGTCTCTCAAAGTGCTAGGATCAGAGATGTGAACCACTGCACCCTGCCCTGTAGGTTTTTTCCTCATCTCTTACAAAAATAAATACTTTCTGTATTTGCACAATTCTGTGAAGGACAGTAGGGATATAAAATATAATGACTTATTTGTTTAAAAAAATACTGATGCTTTTCTGCTCCAAATATTCTCTCCATGTCTAGAGGGAAAACAAAGAGTTTTTGGCAATCAAGAGTTGCTAATTTGTATAAAGTTTAATTCTTAAAATTATATTTTTAACCAAAATTTGAAGAATTTTGAGATTCATTTTAAGGTTAAGTTTTTCATTTATTTTAAGAAACCATAGTTTTG
>NW_012106474.1:5889939-5890828 GCF_000951045.1 Mandrillus leucophaeus
GATTTTTCTCCTTGTAGGTTATACAGCTGTTGCTGATTTTTTGTTTGTTTAGTACTTGCCTAGAGTAAATTCATGAGGTCTGTTTCCCCTATAATGTGTGACCACTGATGTCTCTGCTCAGTTTTTGCATTCTTGTTTTCATTTTTAAGTATGTTTCCTAGGGATCACCCATGTGTCTGAATAGCTTCGTGTTCAGCCAATGATTGCCCAGAGGCTGTGCTCAAACAGCCTGAGCCAATAGGTCAGTATGTGGTTCGGGGAGAGTGTTCCAAGTTCAGGCAGCTTCCAAGTCTGTCCTGGCTTGAACTTTCAGCCCGGCCCTGCTGCATCTCCTCTGTGTATGTTTCTGTGCAGGCTCATGGCCAGCCAGTGGGCGGCTCAAGCTCTCTCCAGTCTCTTCATGTGGCTGATCAATGGTATCTAAGCAGTCTCATTTCCTGGAGATGGTTAATTTTCTGGCTAGTCTGCTGCTCTGTTTCTTGTCCCAATCGGGACTGCAACCTTAGGCTAGCTGAGCCACTGCTCTTCCTCAGTGTTTGCCACGGAGATGGCCGCTGTTACTGACAGTGCCACTGGGGGTAGGATTTTGTTGTTTGTTTGTTTGTTTTGCATTCTACTCCAAATCAAGTTAACTCCCTCTGGCAGCAAAGTTTACTGGTTTCTAGGACTAACCTCAAACTGGTAGAACTGCCTAACCCATAAGAGCTAGAGAGGGATGGGGTCAGGCAGGAATCCTAGGGTCTTCCACTGTCTTACCCTGTCTCTTATACACATCTAGATGTGTATAAGAGACAGACATCATACCCTCCTTTGTTCCCCAGACCTGGGGATGTTGGTGGACTTCGATGTTGCTGACCTCCGGGTTGTCCTGCCATCCTCATGGTCTTTT
>NW_012106474.1:5890878-5892305 GCF_000951045.1 Mandrillus leucophaeus
GCCACTGGGGGTAGGATTTTGTTGTTTGTTTGTTTGTTTTGCATTCTACTCCAAATCAAGTTAACTCCCTCTGGCAGCAAAGTTTACTGGTTTCTAGGACTAACCTCAAACTGGTAGAACTGCCTAACCCATAAGAGCTAGAGAGGGATGGGGTCAGGCAGGAATCCTAGGGTCTTCCACTGTCTTACCTGAAGTTCCACAAGTTTCCATGAATCACATCTTCCAAATGTGTTGGATGCTTCAGGCCAATTTCCAGGGCCCTGAAATTAGTGGGTTCTTTCTTTTTTTTTCGTTTTAAATAGTTATGTACAATGTCGCTGGGGTTTTTTGGCGGGGAAGAGGATTTGTTGAGCTTCTCACTATGCCCTACTGGAAGCCCTACCCCATTACTTAGTTTTCTTAATATATAAGTTTCAGTAGTTAATTAGAAACATTTTTTCTACTATAACCATTTGATGTTATAAATTTTCCTTTAAGCACTGTTTTAGCCGCATCTCACACATTTTGATATGCTGTTTTTATATTTTTATTGGAATCAAAATATTTTTAAATTTCCCTTTTGATTTCATTTGTAGAGAAATTAGAATTTAGGAGAGCATTTAGAAGAGTATTATTCAATTTCCAACTATTTGGAGGATTTACCACATCATATATTTCTGCTATTTACTTCTAATTAATTCCATTTTGTTCAGAGAATATGCTTTGTATAATTTCATCCCTTTCAAATTATGAAATTATGAATACTTATTTTTCTGGCGCCGAGTGTGGTCTATCTTGGTAAGTGTTCCATGTGGACTTGAAATAAATACGTAGTTTGCAATTGGGGTTGGTTTTCTGGGTGCCAGTGAAGACGAGTCGACATTTAGTGCTTCTCAAGTCTTCTATAACCTTATTACTCTTCTGCTTTTTTGTTCTATTAATTATTGAGAGAGATGAGTTGCAAGCTCCAATTATACTTGGAATTTATATACTTTTTTGTTTTATCAGTTTTTGCTTCAAGGAGTTTGAAAACCTGTTAAGGGCATACCAATTTAGCATTGTTATGTTTTTATGATGAATTGACTCCTATATCATTAAAAAATGATTAAAAAATGATCCTATTCACAGTAAAATTCTTTGCTCTGAAATCTACTTTGTCTAATGTTAACCTTGCCACTTCAGCATTCTTTTGATTGACATTCAAATAATGCATTTTTCCCCCAATATTTTACTATTAGTCTCTCAGTGTATTTATTTACATATCTCTCTCTAGCTAGATAGATGTTTTGATTTGCTTTTTGACTAGACTGTTTAGACTAGAAGTCAGCAAACTATGGCCCCTGGGCCACATCCTGCCACCTGGTTGTATAAATAAGTTTTATGAAAACAGTCTTGTTAATTCCTTTGTGAAATATCTGTAACTGATACTTTTACAACAGCAGAATTGT
>NW_012106474.1:5893125-5895253 GCF_000951045.1 Mandrillus leucophaeus
GCACAGTTTACACTGCATGCAAGGCATAACTGTTTATACCATCTGACCCTTGGTAGAAATAACTGGTGTAGACCATTTACATTTACTCTGGTTATCAATATGTTTGGGTTTAAATCTACTATCTTGTTATTTGTTCTTCATTTGTTCCATCTGTTATTTCACTATTCCTCTCTTTTCCTGTCTCTTTTACCTTGACTTGTTATTAAGAATTTAACTTTATTGCCCTAACTTGTTTATTAGCCATATAGCTTTTGTTTATATGCACGGTTGCTCTGAGAACACCTATTTATCTTATTTATCTTAAATTTACCAAATCTACCTTGCAATAGCATCAAGCATGTTATAGTATGCTGTTGTGACAGTATGATATTAGGCATATGGAAGAAACTTAAAGTAATTTATTCTCATTTTCTCCCTCTTTGTCCTTTTTGCTTGTATTCTGATATATTTTCCTTTTTCATTAGTTGTTAACCTCACAATATATTGTATTATTTTTGCTTTAAGCAATCAATAGGTTTTAAATTCATTTTTAAATGAGAAATGTATGTTTTTCAACTTTTTGGCTTTCTAGGTTGAAGGGTAAATCTCGTCTCTTTTCCCCATTGTGATCATTAATATAAATTTTGATGACATTTCAAATTCAAAATCCACAAATGAAAATGGAGTGACTGTAACATCCAGGTGCCATCTAGGTGTTCCCACGTGTGACATCACAGGCAAAGCTCCTATGAGGATTATACCATTATCTATATTTTATAAATCTGGAGGTGAAGGATCAAAGTGTTAAACAATGTACAGCATCAGTCTCACAAGGGCACTGCTATTTGAAAACTTACGAGGAAGAGGAAACCTATGAATCATTATGGCTGTAATTTCAGTGATTCCCAGAGGTGTACTGTGAAAATTCAACTTTCAATCAAGAAGCGCGAAGTGTCTGGGACTTTCCCTACTTGCAAGCTCACAAACCAGTCTGCGCGTTTCCATGGATGCTCGCTGAGAGGAAGGACAGCTTCTTCTCACAGCATTCGAGGTAGCCAGCAGCTCATCCCCCACAAACAAGACAAGAGAATGAACTTGCCATTATTTGCAATACAGGAGCAAAACCCTGATTTAGGAAATGTCACGCGTTTACAATGGGCATGCATGTCATTTGCCCTGAGGGGGTCTCTATTACAGTGGGCAGTAAGCATGCCTACCCGTCGCCCAGGAAGGAGTTTCTACACAAACATCCTTGAAAAGGTAGTTCAGAACCAAGGCTGTCAGTGTCTCATGTGCAAGACACTCAGAAACCCCAAAGACCACTGCAGAATTGTCTCTCCGCTTCCAGCTCATTACAAATTTAAGGTCCTGCAGGGATTACCTTTTTTTCATTATTCTAACTTTAGGATTCTTTTCTATGTGTAAATGTTGGATTGTTTACATATTGCAGGCATCTGTTTTAGGGTTTAAGGAAAGGATCTAGATCTAGATGAGTCAGATATTATATTTTATTTCCACATTTGTTACAGTTGCCTGCTTTTTATAAAACTCTGACCTTTTTAGTTGAAATTTATTTTCTATTTTCCATCATTAAAGAAATAACATTCTCAAGATAAGAGTGGGATTTTAGAAGTAGGAAGGAAACTCGGTTTGTTGTAATCTACACCTTCAACTGTGATGTGACGTACACGGAAGCCCACAGTTGGTGAGTGATGGAGGGAAGATGCTATCCCCAATCGGCCCTGTTAGCCTTGTCCTCTTTCCCTGATACTCTACTCTACTGTCTCTTTTTTGTGTATCCGTGGGGGATAATTTGTTGTTATCTGAGAGCAACACTCCGTGGGCTTTTTATCTCCACCAAAGAGTGGCAGAAGAACATTATTAACCATCAGATATGGGATCAGAGAAGACAGCTAAACTACAAATCCTCAATTTCTTAAAATCTTACACATCCAACTTGGTTTCTGCATTGACAAGATTAATAGGATAAGAGTTAAATCTGCACTTCTCATCTTGTTACTCAGACCTGCTTATAAAATCCACCTGTGAAAAACAGACCTGCACTTTGAGTTACCACAGATGAAGTAACCAGCATCAAACCCAGCCCGAGCATTTTATAGGAATTTGGAAAATGCGTGAAACCAATTCC
>NW_012106474.1:5895638-5900740 GCF_000951045.1 Mandrillus leucophaeus
TCTCAGCCTCCCAAAGTTCTGGCATTACAGGCTTGAGCCACCGCACCTGGCCCATTATTCTTGTTTTCTATAGCAAATGTAGCAGGCTGAATTCAGGAAAACATTTTTACAAGACTTCTTAGTGCCCAAGCTCTTAATTTTTCATTCACACATGGAAAGATTTCAAAGAGAGGTGTTCACGAGACTTAACTCACACGCCCCTCAGTATGGACACCAAGAAATGCCTGGCTTCTACTTTTCCTCACCTAGCCCTTGCTATTAGAAACCATCTCTACTGTGTACCCTCTGCCAGCAGAGACAGAAGCTCTCTTTCTTTCATTGTAGACAATCTGGAGTGTATAAAGACGTGTAAAGTAAAAAGCACACGTGCACACACACACACAATCTTTCTGTCCTAAAGCAACCACGACTAACACTCTATGTGTTATAGGAAGTTGTTCTTTCCGGTAAAAAGTATGAGAGGGAGGAAGGTGAGAGATTGACTCATGGTCACCTCCTGAACCCAGGAAAGGGACAGAATCCATTTCTTTGACTTTCTCACTGAAGCTTGAGTATCTGCCTCTATCTGGGGATGTCTGAGGACCCAGCCTGGAGGCTGCCAGGACTTTATTTGCATGAGGAGTCTCCCAAGAGAGACCGACCTGGTGCTCAGACCTTACATCGCAGGAGGTGTGGGAAATGCTGAGAACATTGTCACTTGGATAAATGCGCCCCCTTACCTCTCCAGGATCACATCTGCCTTGGTCTGATATAAAGACCTAAAAAGATGTTTCACTAAAACCACCATTTAGGCTCACACAACCTCTGCTTTACAAAGTGTATTATTACAAAGGGGAGAGAGGGTCTCCCTGCAACCAAAAACTCTGGCTCTTGGGCTCTCGGGGGGCATTGGGAATGTGGCTCTGGCATCCAGCCGTGACAGACGCGTGCGATGTGGGCAGCACCCCGGTGAGGGCAACAGCGTGGAGTGGAACCCGCGTGCTCCACGTGGTAGCCAGCCTGGGCATGGCGAGCAGGGAGTGGTGAGAAACATCGTGCAGACACTCATTCGTGGGCAAGAGTCAGAGTCCGTGAAACACTAGCTAAAATTTAGCGCATCTCAAACTTCATTGCAATTGGAACCCCGGGGAAGCGCCTAAAAATTACCGTTTCCTTGGGAGTGGTTCCTGGAAAACGGTAGTGGTAGAAGGTCCGCACTTGGTGTGGCAGCCATCTAAGAACTGGCTTTAGGAACCAGAGCTCTCCTCACAGTGTGGTCTTTACGTCTGCAGCTCTGGGGAGCTGTGGGTGTCCGGGTGTCCTTTACTAGGCCAGGGCACCTGTGAGTGACCATGTGAATGGCTCACAGCTGCACTTCCGGGGAGAATTGCCCAGCGGGGTCTGAGAGCTCTCAGACTGCCTCCGGGCAGGACCAGCCCTGAGGTGGGATGCTGGTTCCAAGCCTCCCCTTGAGCCAGGCCAGAGCGAGTCTCCAGCTGCTCTCACATCTTGACTTCACTCCCCTCCTGGCCTCTCCTGCTCCCCAATCCCTGGCAGTTTCCCCTGGGAGCCCTTCCTCAGTTAAGTAAGCGAGAAGCCGGGAGGAGGCAGGAGCCCAGCCTGGAGACAGGAACCTGCCTGGAAGGAGCCCAACCTAAGACCACAGCACTGCCGGGGCACTGGTTAGAAAGCAGAGCCTTGGACTCTGCCTGTGCATGCAATGGGTCCCCAGCCATCTGTCTACGCTGGGAGCCGGGGCTGAGAGGCTGCTCATCAAGGTGTGTGCAGCCAGGGCTGGAGAACCCGCCCACCCTCGCATAGCTCCGCCCACGCCCGATGGCTCTCTGGCTCTCTTTATGGGAGCTCGGTTTCAATGAAGTCGAAGCTTTCAAAAAAAAAAAAAAAAAAAAGAAAAGAAAAAAAGCTAAGCAGGCAGCCAGAGGTCTGTATGTGGCAAGGAAAGACCATTTTCCATTTTATAGATGAGGCATGGTCAATAGAGAAACCCTGCTATCCCAGAGTTTTTGAGGTTTCTAGGAACTTACAAAGGAAAAAAAGTTGGTTCTAATTTGTGGGTGGGAAAACTTGAAATAAATAAATGTTTAACTAAATGCCCACAAATATAACATGGCAATTGGTTACCTGCAATTTAACTCAGCCCGTATATATTTAATTGTATTTAATGTGGGCTGTGGCAAAGTTTGAGTATGTTTGCTTTTTAGTGGCTTGAGGTCTCTATGACTCCACCCAATGCTATGATGAAAGAGAAGGGCTATGGAAGCAGGGGCAGCCAGGCCAACTTAGCCTCAGAGGGGACGCTGGGCTGGCAGAGCACGGAACGGGTAGACTCCTCACCCGCCTCTGGGACTCACAGCTGGGAGGGGTCCCCAAGCAGTGACTCGGGTGTGCGGCTGAGGGATGGGGAGAAACAGGCCCCACACCAATGCTTTGCTCTCCATGGCCTTGCTATTTCATTTCTCCTAAAATTTCATTTTCCTAGGAGAAATTTCATTTCTCCTAAAATCTGCATAGTGCCAAGTAGAAGGCACAGGACAGGGAAATAGGAAATAGGGTCCTCTGTCTGCTGGCTAACTGGTGTCTCCCTTCTCTTTTATTGGAGGTTGATTTTAGTGTGACCTGGAAGAGCCTTCGATGGTTTCTTCCAAGCACTTCCAGTTGAAGTGTCCAGTACCAGGCTGCCCTGGCCTTGGGCCAGTCCTCCCAGAAGCATGCCCTGGCTGGACCCCAAGGCATGTCACCTGGCACGTTACTTAGAGCCTAGCTTAGTGACTCAGGCTGTTTACTGTCACTTACTTTCTTTTCAAAATAAGTCCATCAACTTGAGTTTAACTTTGGGAAAATATAATTTGCACACATGGAAACATGCCCCACTGAAGTGTACATGTGAATCAGCTTTGACAGAAGTCTACCTTAGTGTAACCACACCATAATACAGTTATAGAATATTTCCCTGGCCCCAGAAAGTTCCATCGCAATCAGCTCTCCACTTCAGGCGAGGATGGGTCGGCTTTTGGTGGTTGGAATGCTCCTCTCTAGCATTTTTGATAATGGAATCATACACTTTGGACTTTGTTGGTTCAGGCTTCTGTGGCAACACAGTATGTTTTTGAGATGCATCCATTGCTATGGCCTGATTGCTTGTGTCTCCCTCAAATTCACAGCTTGAAGCCCAGGCCCCAAGGTGATGGTACTGATAGAGGCAGGAAGCAGAGAAAGTCTAGGCAGACAGGGGTGGGTCCCCAGTGAAACCCACCTTCAAACCAAAAAGCCTGATACCCACAACCCAAAGCAGGAACTTCTATTCCTGTTTGCCCATTCTTTTCCAATTGGTTCTTTCTGAATAATGCCTTTTGCCAATCAAACATTGCCTTTCCCCAAACTGCCTAAAACCAGCCCCACCCCCATCCTGTGCCTATAAAGACCCCAGACTCAGTTGGTAGAGGAGAGAGAAGCAGCTTGACTGGAGAGAGAAGCAGGTTGACTGGAGAGAGAGGCAGCTTGACTGGAAAGGGACAACTTGACTTCAAAGAGACAGCTGGACTTCACAGGAGAGACGGCTTGACTTCAGGGAAGAATTAGCCTGACTCTTGGGGAAGATGACCTGCTTGTCCCAACCCCTCTCCAGCTCCCCTCTCTGCTGAGAGCCATTTCTATCGCTAAATAAAATTCTCAACCTTCACCATCCTTCAAGTGTCCACGTGACCTCATTCTTCTCGGATGCTGGACAAGAGCTCAGGACCCACTGAGTATAGATACACAAAAAAGGCTGTCACACTGGCCCTTTCCCTTGGCTGGCAGAGGTCAGCTGCCCCAAAGGATGAGGCAAAGGGCCAGCTGAGCTGATAATACACTACCATCCATGGATGGCAGAGCTAAGAGAACACTTTAACATGCCCTCAGGGGCTTTGGGGTTGCAGGCACCTGCCTCCCCTACCTGGGCGCTGCTGCACAGAGCTTGCTCCTGCCGGTGCCCAGAGCAGCTAGCTGGGTCCTGCACTTGCTTGCTCACATGCTCCATCCTGCAAGGGATTGAGCATGGTGGGCCACGTAAACTTTTGCTCCCCTCATGAGTCCAAGAAAGGGGTTGAGAAAAATCCTGCATCAGTATTAGGAGGTGGAGCCTTTGGGAGGTAACTAGGTCTTGGGGATGAAATGTAAAAGGGGAGGAAGCACAAGGTCTCCTTCTCCCTCTCCCTATCACCCACCTCACTCCTTCCCCATCCGCCTCCCTCTCCCCTCCCCCACCTCTCTCTCTCTCCCTCTGCAGTCCACCCTGCAAGAAAATAATAAGATGGTGGCCGTCAGAAATCCAGGAAACAGCGCTTACCAGACATCGAATCCACAAGCACCTTAATCTTGGATTTCCAGTTCCAGAACTGTGACAAATAAACGTGTGTTAAGTCCCCTGGTCTATGGTATTTCTATTACAGCAGCCTAAACTAAGATGTCCATGATGCATGTTTATAAGCAATTTGCTCCTGTTCGCGGTGGAAGCTGACTAGTGTTCCACTGTATGCAGGGACCACACCCCTTAATGGACACTCAGGTTGATTCTGGTTTGGGACTGCTTATGAAAGAAGCTGTGAACATGTAACTGTACATATGCTTTCATTTCTCCTGGGGAAATACCAAGGAGTGGAATTGCTGGGTCATAGGAGCATATGCTAGTCTCCTATTTTCTGAAAAAGTTTATGGTAGATTGGTGTTATTTTTTCCCCTAAATATTTTAAACTTCACTATTGGAGTCTTTTGGGCCTGAAGTTTTCTTTGTGGAAAGTATTTTTAAAATAGCTTTATTGAAAAATAATTTACATGTTGTGGAGCTTCCACATCCTTAGTGTACAGTCTCATGAGTTTTGGGAAATGTGAACAGCATTGCAGTGACCTCATGCCTCCCTGAAGTCACGACCCTCAACAGGCTCCAGGCCACCACTGATCCACCTACTGCTGTGTGTTGGTTTCACTTCTTGACCATTTCATGCTAATATAGAGGACATTCTTTTGTGTCTAACTTCTTCCAGTGACTATGATGTTTTTGAGATTCATTCATACTGTTGTGGTTATCACTGTCTTATATATACACATATATAAATTTATATATA